>NC_064809.1:67831804-67894050 GCF_023721935.1 Panthera uncia | reverse complement strand
CAATCTCATCAAAAGTGGTATTTCCACCGTGCTTAATGTTTTTCTGCTTCTGTCTCTTGGTGATTGCTTGACAGCTTTGATAATTAGGACAGAGGCAGAAGATACCAATTCAATCTGGGCCTTTCTGCTCCGAATGGTCAGTTTCACTGTAATCCTCAGACCCTTCTAATCACGGGTTACCGTGGTGATGTCATCACCAACCTTTACTGGAGACAGACGCAGGGGGCTGATCTTGGGGACCAGGGCAGACATGGTACCAACTTCCCCACTGATGCACCTCAGGTATACACTTTGATCACTTTGGGACTGGAATCTCAGACTTTGGCAGCATGGTGGAGGCAACTGGGGTCAGGATGAACCCAGATTTAGGACAACTGCACCTTCACCTCCTCCAAGCCAAAAGCCAAAGAGCCCATCTTTCATCATTTTAGATCAACCCCCACCTATGCTATAATTGAGGCCAAATGACAATGCTGAATGTGACATTACCAATCTAAATAGGTTGTAAGATTTACTTCAAATATAGAAGTAAAAAAACAACATATAAACAAATATTTGTTCCCTATGATAGTGTATAATGGATCCATAATATATCTACATACCATCACCACAACCCAAATCCCCTGATGCTTAGAATGTGCCTGTGCAAAAGTTTAAGACTGACAGCTTCTTGACCTTCTACAAACCTTCCTTTGGGTCTCTGCAGAGGATTTTGGGGAAAGAGTACATATATTCATTCAATAAACACTGAGCTCCTACTATGTGCCAGGTACTAGATGGTGCTGGGAATACAATAATAAGCAAAATAGCAAGCTCCTTGAGAAAAGGTCTCATTAAAACTTCCCAATTCCCAGAGCAACAAAGAGACAAACAGTAGGACAGTACACCAGAAGCTGCCTGCCTGCCGCTGAGCTGCCCCTACTTTTTAATTTCACTTTTTAATGTTTCCAATTCGCAAACATTTTTAGGAATAAAGAAAAATAGGTGACAGCTAAGAGTAGGAGCAGATGCTCAAATACTCCTTCATTAACTGATGGTCTACCTTTATAAAACCTCCATTTTCTTCACAAATTCAATTCAATATAAAAACTTTCCATTTTAGAAATTTATTTCCATATTTAGAAATCTATATAAATGAAATATTGCCTTTTATTTTCAAACTTTTAACTTTTAAAAGATAAACTTAATGTGTCTATATTTCAACCTAAACTGGTAAATTTTTGGCACTAAAAGATTTTGTTAGGAGGCCAAGCTTTGGTGTACAAAATTCACTTCCATACTAGGTTGCGAATTATTCTACATCATTAGCAACTTACACTGGGGTGACTTCGAGGCGGTACTCGTTCTCTTGGAAGTCTTTCATAGTCATATCGTCCCTCAGACCACATTTCATCTCTTCTGTAAGCCACTAAACAAAAAGGAACCAAAGAAT
Organism: Panthera uncia; assembly: GCF_023721935.1. Lineage (NCBI taxonomy): Eukaryota > Metazoa > Chordata > Mammalia > Carnivora > Felidae > Panthera > Panthera uncia. The sequence goes on along the minus strand of NC_064809.1, from coordinate 67,892,618 downwards.
TACAGTTTTTATGTTTTTAGGAAGTAGTAGAGAAGATTTAAAAAAACAAGTAGTTATTTTCCAACCAGTATTTTCCAGAGATACTTAATGAAAACAATATAAGTGACCAAAAGAAAAAAAGAATGATTAAGGCAATTCTCCCTCCAAATAATTTTGAAATGTTCTTTTAAAAAAAATATAATAGAAAGCTCCACCTTCCATTTTGAAGGCTATTTAAAGCTTCAAAGAGCTGTTCCCATCAACTATAGTAAAAAGATCCCTAAGACCCCCAATATTTCTTCATTTTTATAGTAAAAATTAGAAAAGATTCATTCTCCTGAATAACTTAAAACTCTGATCAGCAAGCAATGCTACTCCTATTTCTTGGTGGATGGTTTCTAGAACACTAAGTTTTTTGTTTTTCTACAGTCTTGGAGCTTATCTCCTCTATATGTTCAATGAAATGGTTAACCAAAAAAAAGTGTTAAAAACTTTAAGTGTTAAATCCTATAAAAACACACTCAACAAACCCCAAAATAGAGCACTCTCGATTTTGCTTTTAATACCATAGATTTATTTTAATGCAGAGACACTCTCATAAAATTTGAAATTAAAAGTTCTATCAACATTTTTCACATTTAGGGTGCAGAGAGAGGCTTCCTACTTTGACTGAGAGCTGATATGTTCTGGGTGGAGGGCTAATGCAGGAAGAAGATGAGAAAAGGGTGCAGGAAATAGCCTGAAGGTCATTTCTATGAAATCGCAATACAATAGATCAGTGGTTGGCAAACTTCTTTGTAAAGGATCAGACTAATATTTTCAGCCTTGCAGGTCACAGGTCTCTGTCATAACTACTCAATTCTACTGTTATAATATGAAAGCAGCCATAGACAATACATATAAATGTAGCAGTGTGGTCATGTTCCAAAAAAATTTTTATTTACAAAAACAGGCAGGCAGCCCACAGGCAGCAGCTCAATAACCACCAGAGTAGATGAGAAATGGTTAACAGGGCAGAACCAGGAGAAAATGAAGCAGGTTCTGACCCAAGAACTATGAACTATCTGATATGTAGAAGGATGATCACGAACAAGAACTGAAAATGGGACTGGTACTAACTCAGGGCCTTTTAGTACATAGAAAATAGAGCAACAAGTCCAGCTCTAGTCCGCACAGTTGTGAAGAAGGAACATTTCTCAGAGAAGATACATGTCAAAAGATTTTTGGTGGCTCTTTATGACGTAGTAACTCTAAAGGGGAAAAAAGAGATGACATCCCATCTTGGCAATACAGAATTCTATGGTCTAAGAAAAAAACAAAGCCTAAAAGATTAGGGCAGTATTTTTTGACACTATCCATAGTACAAACAATCTTAATTTTCTCTGTAAAAACAAACCTACAATATTTTCTAATACAAATAGACCTAATAAAATGAACTAATGCCAATATGCCTAGAAAAATCTTAAGTCGCAAATTAGCTCTAACATTAATCAACCTGAATTCCAGGTCCATAATCAGACGTCATTAAGAATGTTATTTCAAAGTAACCAATCTTTTAGGTACAAGACCTGATGGAAGCTTGGAAGTTGAAAAAAAAAGAAAAGAAATTGTCAAAATTACTCCACCTATCCCACTTTTACTGAATCCATCATTTATCCTACTTGAGAGACAGTACGGAGAAATAACAGCAACCAAATGAAACCAAATCACAGAAAAAAAAATGAACACAAAAGAAAAATGCACAAATGATATGAAGTCAGTTCACAAAAAGAGTAAATACAATGACTCAGTCTTTTGAAAAGATGCTCAACTTTCTTCAAAATAAGAAAAATGAAAATGACAACTATAATGGAGTACTAATTTTCACCCAAAGCTCTGCAAAAATCAAACTCCTTTGACTAGAGTAAGAAAAGCAACACTCTCCTATATTAACGAAACAAGTATACTTTGGTACAGACTGGGGAAAAAAACTGGCAATTAACATTAAATATTAAATGCACATATGCTTTGACCTGGTAATTCAACTTCTATGTATACTTCCATAGGTGAACAGCAAAGACTGAAAGCAACCTAAAATGATGGTCAGGAGGGTACAGAATAAATAAAATGTTGTACATTCATATAAAGGATCATTATGCAAGCCATTTCAAAGAAAAGTCACCCCATATATAATATAGAAAGAATGCCGAGATACACTGGTAAGTAAGAAACAACAAAGGGTAGATTAGTATGTTGAATATGCTGCCACTCTGGGAAAATATAAAGACAGGGTATGAATATATATGCAAGTGCACAGAATACTTCTGGGAGTATAAGCAAGAAAAGGCACAGTGCCTGCCACTGGGGAGAACTGGGTGGCTGAGTATAGGAAGGTGAATATTTTCAAGGCATGTTTTATATACATCCTATGACCCATAACAAAAATAAAGAACTATATTTAAAGGTCTTGGAAATCGTTCAATAAGCATCTCAGTCGAAGGCACATGTGACTCTAGATCTCAGGATTTTGAGTTCAAGCCCTATGTGGGGTACAGACTAAAATAAAACTTTACAATTTTTTTTTATTTAAAAACATAAGCATAACGTGTAAAGTGATGGCAAAAACTATGAATATAAATTAATGAACTTAAGGAAAACAAGTAAAAGATTCTGTAATTAATGAAACAAAAATAAACTACAAGAGTTCTAAGGAAATACTATATAGATTCTTAACTAGATATAACACTACGATATTAAAATTACTGGCTTCCCACAAAAAATGTAAGAATAACTACTATACTACTTACTTGAGTACTTTCAGGAATCAAATATAAAGTTTTCAACAATCTCCTGTAGGAGGGGGGGAAAAATACAGACATAAGGATTTGTGTCTGTATAAATCAACCAATGGAGAAAAATAATTAACCCTTCATTATTTGTATAAATAAAACCCTAAGAGCAAAAAAGTATGACCATTAGTAAGCCGAACTCCCTTCAAACACATTTTTAAAAATAGAAGAGATTATTTTGACCACAAGAGGCCACCCAAGTTTCATAAGAATAACCTAATTATATTAAAAGAATTCTCCTAATTTTGCCAGTTCAGAGCTGGGCAGGACAGTTTTCTTACCCTTATCTTTGAAAGAACTGCTTGAGATTTTTAAGGCAATTTTCATCTAGAATATTAAGAATGCTGGCTTTAAAATATCTCACCTATTAAAAAAAATCTAGTATCCTTAATCTGGAAATCCCCACAGTTTTATATTGGCAATAAATAGTCCCATGTTCAAAAATCATCCCAAAATCAAGGCAAGAATCATCAACTCATCAAAAAATACTATATCTACTAGATAAAAATTTGATGAAGAACTTTTTGTTTAGATTTGAGGACAGTTGACACCCAACATTACATTAGTTTCAGGTGTACAACATGGTAATTACACATTATGCTCTGCTCACAAATGTAGCTACCATCTGTCACCATATAGCACTATTACAATGTCATTGACTATATTCTCTAGGCTGTGCTTTTTTACTCCTGTGACTTCATTCCAGAACTTGCACCCTGTAATCTCCCATGATGGAGAACTTTTAAGACTTTCCCCCAAAAGAAATAAAGTGCACTGAGCAAGTTTAGGTAAAATGAAGACAGTAACAACAAATAAGTAATGTGCATATCATGATGGAAATTGCAAATCTATGAACCAGTCTTATCTTAAAAAAAAAAAAAAAAAAAAAGTGGGGAATCTAAGTCTACTCAAGCCTGTAGCTCTATCTACCACTTTACCAGAAACTCAAAGGATAGGAGTGGCTCTACTGGAAAGACTAGGCCCATTTAATTGCTACATAGAAATTTTGTGCTCACTAGCCACATGCAAAAATAAAGTTCTTTTTTACAGTCTTAAATTTAGAGGTCACTCCTGATCTAGTTCCTTTTTCTGCCTGGAAGTCTACAAGACAAATAATAGAATTTTATTGTTATTACCTCAAAAGATTTCTACTTTAATTAATCAATCTACAATTTACAGAAGCTTAAAAAAAAGTAGCAAAGAAAGTAAAATTGGAAACAAAGCAGCAAGTACAAGGCAAAATTAAAAATATAAGAATTCAAAATAGAATGCCTAGAATATACATCATCAAGAGACAAGAGACCAATTAAATGTATTTGTGAAAGAGTTAAATATGAACAAAATCAATCAAAGCTAAAATCTGGAGATGACTCATCAAGTGGAAGCAGAAAAAAGCCAAAATAAATGTACATTATCTGATAGAAACTTACCATTCAATGAGTATGTTGTTTTAGTTTGGGAAGATGAAAGTGTTGGATGGGAGTGATGGTTGCAACAATGTGAATGTACTTATTAATACCCATGAATTGTATATTTAATGGTTAGAATGGTAAATTCTATGTGTATTTTAACACAGTAAAAGACAAAAACAGAAACATGAATTTATCTGGCAAACTCCCAGATGAATTTGCTGAATATAACTACCACTTCTGTAGGGTATCAATCTGTATATTAAACTTAATTTCTACTAGAAACAAACAGCAACAATGAAACAGCTACTCATTGCACTAATGTTACTATAATTTCAATTCCTACAGTTAATCCTAAAACAGTTTTGCATATTTAACTCCATGTTTGATGATGCCCCAGTGGAGTATTCATCTTACAGGGAGCTATCGAAATCAGTTAAATGTAAAAATGTTTAGTAAATAAATTCTCTTTACTTTAAAAAGTTGAGGGGCACCTGGGTGGCTCAGTCGGTTGAGTGTCTGACTCTTGATTTCGGCTCAGGTCATGATCTCATGGTTTGTGAGATAGAGCCCCGCCTTGGGCTCTGCGCTGGCTGACAGAGTGGAAGCCTGCTTGGGATTCTCACGCGCACGCACTCTCTCTCAAAATAAATAAATATAAACATTTAACAAATAAGAAATAAAAATAAAAGAAAGATCTTAATTTAAAATTTCACTTACTATACACAATTGAATAATTCTATAAAAGGAAATTCGTTTCCTTTACAAAAAATAATAAATTGCTTAAATGTCTGTAATACAATGATTAAATATAAACATTAGACTATACTCTTCTGTAACAATTATTTCATTTTTTAAAGCTATCTCTTACTGGTGAGTATGCTAAATATTGACCTCTTTACAGAATATACAGGTATCTAGTTTTTAGATGTACTCTTACTACACCTATTAATGTTTTTACAAAACAGCACTATCAGAATACAATGCTTTATTATCTAAATTACCATATATTTTCAGAATAAAGAGTATAAAAATAGTAGAACACTACAAAATGGTAAGACTAAATACAGCTTGGTGGATTAAAATAATTATCATCCACCAGTATTTAACACTTCAAAAATTCAAACAGCACTGGTGAAGCCCATGTCAAATTATAAAACATCCCCTATTCTTAAGAAATCTATATAATTAGGCAAACAGGAGTATAAATAGAATATTCCATATGCAACCTTGTACTGTTAGTAAAACAAAACAGAAGACACAGTTTGAGGATTACATACAAAAGAAAAGAAATAATATTAGGCAGTAAAGAAGATAGGTCATAAACTGAATCTTGAATTAAGACAACAGAGAAGAGAAAAGGTAATCTTTTCAACAACCTTCTGATTAGCAGCATATGTTATTTATGACATTATCCAGATTTAGGAAATTGACCCATTCCACAACTAGAAGCCAATCATCTAAATTTAAACAAAATGCTCTCACTGAAGTGATCATATTACTTACCGTGTAATCACTTCACTAATCTCCCATTAGTGGAGTCTCAGAAGTACTCCAGTAAAGTTCTCTGATCCAAAAGGATATGAAAACTGAAGAACAGAACTGAAAAATGGAAGGACCCTCTATATCACAATAAGGCAGAGAACAGAATTAGAATTCAGTATGGAGAACATAAGCTTCATCTAGAAGTTTGCTAAGAACTAGTTCTAAATTATAAAAATTGCATTCTCTTATGCCATATTCATTAGAGTATGTTTAATATACCATCATGGTATATTTAATCCAGAAAAGAAATAAACCTTTCTCAGAACACTCCACTAAGCCAACCATTATTATGTTAACTTCAGTTGAGGGGTAAGAGGATAGGGAAGATTGGAATTTGGTCATAGTAGCCTAGAAACTGAGAAAACACAAAGTCACAGACAATAATCCTTGTGTCAAACCATTCACACTTTGAACCCACAGTTAGATCTATTTTCCACCTTATCCAAACTGGTTATGGTAGCAGTAATTTTTCAACTTATCCAAACTGGTTCTAGTAGCAGCTTAAACTATAGAATAACTGTGCACACTGCTCTTTTTGGCTCTAAACACAATTAAAAAAAAAAAAAAACTCAGAATAAAAAAAAATAGCTTTCCCTCCTCTCTAAACCCATTCCTTTCACTCTTTATTTTCATTAATAACTACTTTAACAGCAAACCATGGTTAGTGAATAGAAAAGCCCCATATGACCTCATACTCTAGATGAGCATTAGACCTTTGCACAGGCAATTCCAACCCCCACTCCTACCCCAACCTAGAATGCTTTTCTCCAGGTATCTGGTTAACTTCCTCATCCCTCAAAATTCACCTTCTTAATGTCACCTGTCTACCAGACCGCCCTAAATCATCGCACTAGTTATCTAAGATATTATGTAAATTATTTTTGATGCATATTATTGGTCCCTTGCTACTAAGAATATGAACTATATGAAAGCAGGGATCTCTATGTTATTCAATGATTAATATTAAGCACCTAGAACAATTTGCACAATGTGTTCAGTGTTCATGGAGTCAATTTATTAATGCTGGTAATATGACCCCTCTAGATAAATGATTTCACTTCCATCCTGACTCCATTCAAGCAGATGTCTCACAGACGTCTGCAATTCAACATGCCAATGGTTCACACTTCTCAGAAACCTGCTTCATCTCCTGTGTTCCCCATTTTAGTCAATGACACCACCAGGTACCCAACAGCCCAAATCAGAAACCCGAATCACACAAGACCCAGAACTTTTCATATTTAACTATTCATTAAATCCAATTATTTCTTTCACCTCAATATATAAATATCAGATGTTCCTAGTCTAGCCACTGGACTCCCCAGTAGTAAAACACTGGTCTCCCTGCTTCTTCTTCACTCTAGAAATTGTAGCCAGAATGCTCACCCTGGTAAGACATCTGATTTAAAAATCTCTCAGTGGGTCCCCACCAGGGTTGAATGAGGATTCAATCCTAACCTTAAAAAAAGGCTTATTTGTGATCTTGCTTCGGCCTTTCTAGCTTCACCCCCACCATTTCCCCAATAGTCTCCAGAACCTCCAGACTTATCAAACTTGTTTTTGTTCTGTAAGTGTGCCACTAAATCTCACCACCACAGTTTTGCATGCTTTTCCTCTGCCTAGATCTTAGCTGCATTCACCCTCTACTCTTCCTTCAGGATTCACTTAAATGTCAGGTTCTCTTATATTCTCCAGAAAGAACAATGTTGTTCTTTCTTTGGGCCTCTTGAAGTATCTTGCTATGACAGTACTATATAGCGTCATATGCAATTTACTTTTCTTCCACTCCTTCCTCTCAAACTCAACACTACTGCAAAGGCAATGACTGTGTGCCTCTCTTACTCCTGTTGTTTAGCAGGGTAAAGGTGTTTATTAAATACTGGCTGAATAAAGACATATTATTCATGACCTCCACATGAGCCATTCTGGGGAACCTGAATACTGATTTATACCTTTTAATTACAGGTTCCCCTGCTATCTCAAGTTCAATTTATGCCACTTTGCTTTTGCCAAGACCTACATTAGCACCTGTTTACACTAACCAAAAGAAATCAAAAGAAGATTTTTGCTTTTACAAAACATTAATTACCTCTTTCTTTAATGCCACTCAGCTTACGAAATGTTTTGGGGAGTGGGGCAAACACGTATTCAGAAAACTTCCAACGAGCACTATAAGATTATGGTTCCTGGGCACCTGGATGGCTCAGTCATTGGAATATGGGACTCTTAATCTCAGGGTTGTGAGTTTGGGCCCCATGTCGGGTATAGAGATTACTTTTAAAAAAGTAAAATCTTGGGGCGCCTGGGTGGCGCAGTCGGTTAAGCGTCCGACTTCAGCCAGGTCACGATCTCGCGGTCCGTGAGTTCGAGCCCCGCGTCAGGCTCTGGGCTGACGGCTCGGAGCCTGGAGCCTGTTTCCGATTCTGTGTCTCCCTCTCTCTTTGCCCCTCCCCCGTTCATGCTTTGTCTCTCTCTGTCCCAAAAATAAATAAAAAACATTGAAAAAAAAAAAAAATTAAAAAAAAAAAAAAAAAGTAAAATCTTAAAAAAAGGTTATGATTATGGCTCCTACCACAATTCTCATGACACTAATGCCACTTCATTCTTGAGAAAAAGGTATCAATGAGAATCCTTTAGTTCTAGCACCTAAAGCAGTGCTTACCACTGGCTGCACATAAGAATCATCTAAAGAGCTTTAAAAATACCAATGCTTAGGCCCCGTCCTCTGAAATCCCTATATAAGTGGCCTGGGATGGAACACTTCCACTTTTCAAAAATTTTAAACTACTCTCATCTCAAGATGAGATACACTGACCTTAAAGCAAGGTAAACATTTTCCATACACCCTAAATTGAAACAAGAAGCTCTTAAGGACTGCCTTGAGTCTAAAAATTAGATAATACTATTTTTATTGAAAAATGTTTTAAATTCCAGAACTAAATTAAAAATGTATTTTTGAACATATTGAAGGTCTGTGGAAAAAAAGACTAACACGAATGCCAATTAACATGGTCAAAATAGAGCAAAATATCTACTAAAATTAATCACTGTTCAGTGGTCATGGAGAGAGAAGCATAGGAAAGTTAGTTAAAGCCAAGAGTGTCGCCTGGGTGGCTCAGTCGGTTAAGCGCTGGACTCTTGATCTTGGCTCAGGTCATGATCTCATGGATAGTGAGTTCGAGCCCACACTGGGGTCTGCACTGACAGCATGGATCCTGCCTGGAATTCTCTTTTTTCTCTCTGCCCCTTTCTCCCCCACCCCTCTCTCTCTCTCAAAATAAATAAACAAATATGGAAAAAAAATTTTTTAAAAAGCCAAGTTAAATAAAGTCTTGAGAGACTGTTCAAATGTGGATGTATGATGGTAGAATCTGAAAGAAGGTAAAGGAATTATTATGGAAGATGTGCCTGAGAAAGATGGAACTGACCAAAGCAGATTTGCATTATAAAGGAATGGGAAAAAAGCCTGCACAGGAATAACAGGCTTTCATTTTCTTCCCTTTAGTAGATATTATCTCTCCTAACCCACATAAAGCACAGAGGCTCTGAAAAGCTCAAATCACAGAGCCAAAAGCCTGGAATCAGTCAAGTATGCATAACTTTTTTTTATGCTTATTTATTTTTTAAGAGCGAGAGAGACAGAACATGAGAAGGTGAGGGGCAGAGAGAGAGACACAGAATCCAAAGAAGGCTCCAAGCTCTGAGCTGTCAACACAGAGCCCGATGCGGGGTTCAAACTCCTGAAACGTGAGATCATGACCTGAGCCAAAGTCGGACGCCCAACCAACTGAGCCACCCAGGCGCCCCATGTATGCATAACTTTAAATCCCAAGCACCTTCCACCATATCGCATTGCTTCACAAAGGTAACAGGCAAAGACAGAACAAATTCAAGGGCATTAAATGCTCAAACAGAGGAAAAAGCTAGAGAAGTTCACTGTAGGCTTTTAAGTCTAGAAATAAGTTGCAAGAAAAATGTCATTCCAGAAGACTGACCTGGCAGTATACAAAATAGATTAAAGAAGAAAGAGACTAAAGGTAAGGAGACCACTGATTGCTTCAGAATAACCATATAACTTAAAGTGCTGCATTACTAGTTTCACAATTGACTTTTCAGTGCTTTAAGGATACCTCTTATGTAAGCCCCACTGCAATGTATTAAATGCTTAGGAAATTCCTGATTGTTCAGTGTAAATGATCAAGTAACTGAAATTATACAAGTAGACAAAAATACCAGATGTTTGCCTATCTATGCTTACAAATCTAAATCTTACTGCACATCAGTCTTAACTGATGAGCCTCCTTCCAGTCTTTCACCCTCTATTTCACCTTTAAAAAGGGATATTCAGTTAACTTTGCTGATACATCATCCACACCTGAAGTTTCCCTGATCAAGAATCCAGATTGTTTCACATTAACTAACTGTAACAAATCCAAACTCCTCTGTCCTTCATATGATCCTTCTATCCTCTCACCTAAACTCCAGTTCTCCCCAAAAAGATCATTCATACCAGCTTCCTCACTATGCCACAAAGTAACACACACCAGCCTGGAGCTGTTTGACATATTTTCCAAAATACAATACCTCTTTCCATTCTCTCATTCAACTTCAAACCATCCATGAAGACTCAGCTCAAAATCTAGTATTCTCCTCAAAGCCCATTTCTATACCATACCAACACTAAAGCAGATTCCAAACTGATGACTGGTAGGCCACATGACACATGTGTGACCCAGGTTTGTTTGTTTTTTTCTTTAAAAGTTTATTCCATTGACAACACTTAACTGGCAGAGATCACTTTTAAAAACCATGTTTCCAACTGTTATTGAAACAACTACATGCTCTGGCAACACTGGGATCATGTTCACACAGCCACTATCAGCTGAAGCTAAATAGCAGCCGACCCTTTTCCAAAGCTTCTTCCATTTTAAAGTCAAAGGACATGTCAACTGCTTGACTTCTGAGACTACCTGCAGCAACTGCAATCAAAGAAATACCTGGGGGCACCTGAGTGGCTCAGTCAATTAAGCATCTGACTTCGGCTCAGGTCCCCAAGTGTGGCTCTGTGCTGACAGCTCAGAGCCTGGAGTCTGTTTCAGATTCTGTGTCTCCCTCTCTCTGTGTCCCTCCCCTACTCATGCTCACTGTCTCTCTCTCTCAAAAATAAATAAACATTTAAAAAAGAAAGAAAGGAAGGAAGGAAGGAAGGAAGGAAGGAAGGAAGGAAAGACCTGCCTATTAGGCACCAGTTACAAAAATTAACAAGACAATTAACAGTCCCTCCTCCACAGCCTAGCTTAGTAGAGAAGGCAAAGAGAGAAGCAATTAAATATGATACATGTGTTCAGTAATATGATGAGGAAAGTTGAGGGCACTTAGCACATGGCAAGGGTACCTAAGTCTCTCGGTGGTGGGGGGGTGGGGGGCGCCATTTACAAAATACTCCTCAGAGAAAGTCAAAGGAAAACTGAAAACTTTAGCAGGTGTAGGAATTCTCCACAAAGAGGTAGAAGAAAGGTCAGAGAAATCAAATGCTGCAGAGAGAAAAGAACCTCCACAAAAACCCTGGGGGCAGGAAAAATATTCTGAGGAAGCGAAATTAGTTCTGTATGGCAAGAGCCATCACTTAACCTTAAATGCAGGTGTTAGAAAAAGGGCTCAACTGAAAGGGCTGAAGGCAAAAGCAAAGTGTTAGTTATGGTCAGGAGATAAAAGAATTTCCATAAAGAGGTTGACAATGTAAGAATTTGTTAGGCAGGGAATTAGAAGTTTCAGTGGGCTCAGCTGTTGTGTTGAGGGGCGAAATGTGTAAGAAAAGGAGGGAGAAGCAGTGATAGCCTAAGGGAGAGGAAGTACAAAGCAGCATGGGAATGAGGGTGTAGCACAGAAGACCAAAGGGGCTTACATCTTGGGCGGTAACCAAGAATAACGGGGATGTGAAACATGGCAGTTTTGGCTGGCCACAAGTTTGCCAAGAGAACTAGTCCCAGCGGTCCCCTGGCGGACATGGAGGCATTCGGGCCTCTCAAAATTCAGCTGCGCCCTGGATGCACTTCCTTCTTTCTAGAAGACATCGACTTCAATCTGGATTGATTGTGCAGACTCCAGGAGAGGCTCTAGATTCCAGGCTGCTGGCACGCAGACTCCCAGGTAATGGTTACAGGCCTGGTCTGTGTGTGCTGGTGGGCAGAAGTATAAGCTACCTTGCATTAGTTTCTGATTTTTCTGTAGGAATGATGGGCCCGTTTACCTCCTCTCAAGAGAAAAAGCAGTGTGAGCCCATTACAGATTTACAGGATGAAAAAAGGCGCCAAGAAGTCCAACATTTGTCCATATCAACACTCAAGATGAGTCATTCTGTGAATTCAAGTTGACCTTGTCTCCCAACCAGACTGAAATATCCGCCAGAAAAAGGCCTGTTTTACACTTTTTTTTGTAGCTCTCAAAGTGCCTAAGACTGAACTGGGTACATCGAACACATTCTATAAATTTATCGACTTCCTAACTCATCTTGGGTCACTGAAGTTACATAGTTCAGTCCTCTTTCTGCATAATAAGGAGCTAAAGAGAAGCAAACCTGTGCCTCAGACTCAACAGTTTCCTTTATCCAAACTCCACTGCGTCTCTACACCCTCAACCGCAAGGGCACGATTCAAATGCAACGGGAGTCTCCAAGTCCCGCCACAGAAAACACCCGCCCGCCTGCTCTCCTTGAGCGTAACGGCCCGCGCGCTCGGCCCCGTGCACCTCGGAAAGGTAAAAGGCGCTCACCGACTCTGGGCCACCGGGAGACCCCGTAAATGTAGTCGTCCGCTCGTCGCCGCTCGCCTAGCCAGGCACTTCCGGCGCGCTCAAGGACGTAAGCAAGAGCGCCCGCCTCTAGGCCCGCCTCCGGTGCCTGGGTCTAGCTACCGCCAGGAAGAGGCGTTGCTGTCGCTGCTTTCCTACTTTTCCGCGCTTGACCCCTCCCAGGACCCGGGATGCCCAGGCCCCAGCGGGGGACGAGGAAGAGTCGAGGTTGAGCCCAGCTGAGTGGAGGGCTCGCGGTCTAGTCTTTCCGGCCCGCCCCACCTCAAGGTAAACGACTCTTCAGCTGCGGGCTTTCTCCCAGCGAGCCCCTACCCGGACCCGGCCGCCCAAACGATCTACCCCTCTCCCCCGCCATCCTTTTTATTCCGGGCCATTTATCATTGCCCGCCCTTCGCATTTCTCACCAGAATGGCTAACGTATATTTTCAAACGGGAAACTTTGAAGATGTTGAGCTCCTGAAGTTGTCTAATAAATTCCCCAAAAACATCTCAAGCAGCATCTAGCAGTTCTCCCACTAATCCGCGAATTGGCATGCCTTACAGTCAATATTTTGCTGTTTGTGATGTCCCCTACCCCCCTCTCAAGTACACATCACACAGGCTTTTTAAATCGAAATTTTGAACCTGGTTGAGTACGATATAATTTTCACAGATAATGTGTTTTGTAAAATATGCAATGAAAATTAACGACAAATTATATTTGTAAACTAAGGTACATACACAGGTCAGTATTTTTCAAGGTACTGAAACGTATTCATGTGGTAAAATGTATCAACTATTTAGCAATAATATACAAAATTAATGATTTGAAAGAACTTTACACCATCAGAATATGAGGCTAACATTTTCTCTTAACACCACTTTAGAGAAAAATATTAAAACAACCAAAAAGGTACCAAAATCCAAAGCATTAGTGAAATTGAGCGGCTAAGGTTCCTTCAGAACTACCAAGTTCTTATGTGGTGGGCAAGGTATGAAACCTTATGGAAAAGCACTTTCTTGCTCTTAGCCTGAGAAAAGGTTAAGTTCAGCCTCAGTTTTTTATTCATCTGTTAAATTCATTCTTCCTTCACACCATAATCCAGCACTGGAATGGTTAGTGTAAAGCCTTTACTTAAAAGAAAGTAACTCTTTTGAGTAGTGTCTGGGGAGAAGAAATTCCTTAATTCATCTAGCTAGAGTCATTGCTTCTAATCCTAAAAAGTGAGGAAGGTGTATTAAATCTAGCATAATTACATCATTGATTGTCCATATTGGTTTTGGTTGGAATGAAGAATACCTGGTTTAGATTGCTTCTGTGGTTTGTTTTCCTTTTTAGAAATGAGTGGTGGATTGGCCCCAAGTAAAAGCACAGTGTATGTATCCAACTTGCCCTTTTCCCTGACCAACAATGACTTATACCGGGTAAGTAACTTTTAGTACAACTATCTACTGAATTCTCTATCTGAGGTACAAATGTAGCTTAAGCAAACAGTTCTCTTTGGCAAAATTCTTACTAACTACATTACAATGCACTTAAGTCATGAATAGCAAAGACCTCTGTTGCAAACATGAGTAAGTAAAAAAATTGACATTTATATAATTTCCCAGGAAAGTTTGCAGTGAGAATAACAAGTTCGTTATAAACACAGAAGACACAGCTAGCATAATGAAGTGGGAGCAACTTATGATAGGCTGATTTTTCCTGATTGCTAATTTGAGTTTTTGAGATTGGTGGAATAGAGGTTTTGGATGAAAGGGTTGATAAAAGCAAACAGACCCCTTTACTAAACCTCAAATTCTGAAAGGGTATTTTAATTTATATGTATGGTTGAAATTTAACAGTTTAATAAATGTTATTTTCAATTCAGGGTAGGGGTGATTGAGGAAGGAAAATCCAACATCTTCTTTCTCCTCTCCACCTTACAGAGAACAAAATTTCCTGCTGTCCCTGTCCTGCAGATGAGTAGTTGAGAGGAAGTGGAAGGAATAACATGAATCCTTTCTTCCAAGTGTGCCCTCTACTCTGCTTCTTTGGGTAGATGTTAAATACAGAGATGCTGCATAGGTGATACATAGTATTTGATTAATTAGTTAATTGAGATAGCTTGCGCCTCAAAGCACAGAGGAGAAAATGAACTCCAGCTTCTTTTGCATCAAAATAGAGATGTGTCTGTGTTTATTGAAAACTTAACCTATGCTGAGCGCTCTTAGTACCAAGAACACAGCAATGAACAAAAAGATGAAAATCTATCTTGGGACTCATAACATAGCAAGATAAAAAAAAAAAAAGATGTGAAATATAAAAAAGTCAAATGATATTATTACTTGGATACTAAATTAATGCTGTTAGGTGCTGAGGAGTAAAAATAAAGGAGGCCAGGGGTGACTGAGTGGCTCAATTGATTAAGCTTCCGACCTTGGCTCAGGTCATGATCTCACAGTTTGTGAGTTCAAGCCCCGCATCAGGCTCTGTGCTGACAGCTCAGAGCCTGGAGCCTGCCTTGGATTCTGTCTGTCTGTCTGTCTCTCTCTCTCTCTAAATAAACATTTGAAAAAAATAAAAGGTTATTAAATGTTAGGTCGGGAATGGAGGTAAAATTTTACAGGGACAGTCTAAAGCCCTTATTGAGAAGGTGACTTTTGAATAAAAACCTAAAGAAAGTAAAAAACAGCTGTGTGGATGTCTAGGGGAAAAGCATTTCTGGCACAGAGTAAATCAAGTGGAGAGAAGAGGAAGGGCAATCAGAGGGAGTTAAGACCGTGCAGGGGTGCCTTGTAGGGCCTACATACATCACGGTAAGGACTCTGAGTGAAATGAGAAGCCATTAGAAAGTGTTATACAGAAAACTGTATTGGTCTTCAAAATTCAGTGTTGCTAACACTGCAGTCCAGTTATACTACATTCCAGGATTACACAACTTAATGATAAAACTCAATTTATTATTGATTGTGTAGACATCAATGTATTCTGAAAGGCTTTTCTAAGACATAATAAATAGGAACTATTAGTATATAGGTAATGGCTGAAACAGAAATAGATGAGATTGCTTAGGGTGAAAATGCAGAAGTAAAAGGAAAGATAGGGCCCAGGTATAAAGAACTACCAACGAAAGGATGGGCGGAAAAACAGACTGATGGGAATGGATTTTTCATTACAGAAGCTTTTCTGTTTGATGTTTTGTTTTCTAAGCAGTCTAAGGATCTGTCTTCTGAAATAGTGATTGCTTAATGGGGTAGACTAGGAATAATGATATCCCACAGCGCTGATATTTACAGCACATGGTTTCTCTAGGGCTGTGGTGGGGTTGATAGTTGCCATGGATATGCCACAGAGACACAGCAGCTGTGCAGTGTGCGCCTTCAGTGTTCCACACATAAAGAGTGGGGTTGTTTCTCTATCTCCCTGGGCCTGCTTTATAGAATAAAGGCTAAAAGTTTTCGCAAGCTTTAACAAAGAATGTGGTCAATTTATACAACCTGAAAATTTAATGTTTCTTATGATTTTAAATTAACTTGTAAATTATTTTGTGGTCTTTTGTTTCAGATATTTTCCAAATATGGCAAAGTTGTAAAGTAAGTATTCACGTCAAATTTTGAAACTTCATTTAAAAGTTTATCTGAATTTACTTTTCCATTTTTTTAAGATTTATTATTTTTCATTAAAAAAGATATTTGATACAGTAAAGAAAAATACTGCTATTAACATTTTTATGTATAATTCGGTCATTTTTCTGAACATATAAACATGTATAGATAATTTTTTAAAGACTCAATTCTATATGTGCAATTTTGTTGTCTTTTTAAATTTTTTTTTATGTTTATTTTTGACTAGGAGAGAGAGTGCAAGTGGGGGGTGGGAGGGGAGGCAGACAGGGAGATACAGAATCTGAAGCGGGCTCCAGGCTCTGAGCCGTCAGCACAGCACCTGATGCAGGGCTCGAACTCCTGAACCATGAGATCATGACCTGAGCCAAAGTCGGACACTTAACTGACTGAGCCACCCAGGTGCCCTGTTGTCTTTTTTTAAACTTGACATTATACTATAAACGTGAGGTGAAAGATACACCCTCATATTTAAGGATTTCTTGGTGTTGCTTTATATATCATAATTTATTTAAACAACATAATTTCTTACCATATTACTAAGAATTAAAACTGATTCTTTCATACAATAGAAGACATAAAGGCTCTGATTAAGTACATATTTTGGTTACTAAAAGGTATGTTATCAAGTATACCAAGTATTTCGATGCTTATGACATGCAAAGTGCTTATGAGACTGATAAATAGAAAATATATTCTCTGGCTTTCATAGAAAGATTAGAGATCCAGCTGGAAAGACTGCAAAAATGGTAGAGATGATAATATCAGTTGGGGCTGAAAGTTACAGAAGGACCATAGGAACTTCTCATATTTAATTCACTATTTTATTTTTTTAAGTTTATTTTGAGAGAGCATGAGCAGTGGGGGCAGAGAGAGAGCGGGTGCACACGCACGCACAAGTGGGGAAGGGGCAAAGAGAAAGGGGGAGAGAGAATCCTAAGCAGCCTCCAGGTTGTCAGTACAGAGCCTGACACAGGGCTGGAACTCTCAAACCGAGATCATGACCTGAATCGAAATCCAGAGTTGGATGCTTAACTGACTGAGCCACCCAGGCACCCCTAATTCACTATTTTAAATCAATCGTGCAACTATATTATGGGGCAAAGAAGTGAAAGCAAGATATTATCATTCTGACTATCTTAAAACCAGCATATATTTGGTAGAAATTTAATATTGTATTTAAAAATCCCAAGAATTTAGAGCATATTTATCTTGGCCAGTCATTTTTTTTTCTAGCTTTGGATAAATGGATGTTAAACAGTTGGAAGTTCATTTGCATCCTGAAGTTAACTTCTTTTAAACTTGCTCTTTTACTAACAAAATCATCAAAAATGCTTCTGGGTAGGGGCGCCTGGATGGCGCAGTCGGTTAAGCGTCCGACTTCAGCCAGGTCACGATCTCGCGGTCCGTGAGTTCGAGCCCCGCGTCAGGCTCTGGGCTGATGGCTCGGAGCCTGGAGCCTGTTTCCGATTCTGTGTCTCCCTCTCTCTCTGCCCCTCCCCCGTTCATGCTCTGTCTCTCTCTGTCCCAAAAATAAATAAAAAAAAAAAAAAACGTTGAAAAAAAAAAATTTAAAAAAAAAAAAAAAGAAAAATGCTTCTGGGTAAATTTTGGGTCTTTAGAGTTTTGAAAAATCATTATCAGTCAAAGCACTAATAATGATATTTAACAATGAGCACATAAATATGCTAGGCATCGTTCTAATCTTCTTACATATATTAACTCATTAAATTCTCACAACTACCTTTTAAGGTAAATACTATTAGTATCCTAATAATATAAATAACAAAACTGAAGCACACAGTAAACCTAAAATCATATTGCCAGTTAGTGGTGCAGACAGGGTTTGAAATCTAACAGTTTTATTTCAGAGCCTACTCCTTTAACCATATTGTTACCTCTCCTTGGTTTTTCTCATCTGTCAGAATCTCTGAATGAATTTCCATACAAATATATAATTATGAACCATGAGAATTGTATGAAGTCAAAGACAGAGTTATAAGCACCTATAACAGAGAAGACCTGATCTAATCTGGATAGTCAGGGTAGGTTTACCTGGGTCCGTATCCTTTGAATTGGAACTACAGGCTGAGTAAAAGGTGGGCAAAAAGAATGGGAAGAACATTTTAGGTAGAGGGAATGGCTTGTGCAAAGGCCTTGGGGCAAGAGAAAAATGAGATCCAGAAACAAAAGGCCAGGGGCACCTGGGTGGCTCAGTCAGTTGAGCATCTGACTTCAACTCAGGTCATGATCTCTGGATTTGTAGGTTTGAGCCCCATGTCAGGCTGTCTGCTCTCCGCACAGAACCCGCTTTGGATCCTCTGTACCCCTCTTTCTCTGCCCCTCCCCCTCTGGTGTGCGCATGTGTGCGTGCATGCGCTTGCGCTCTCTCTCTCAAAAGTAAACATTTTTAAAAAAGGAAACAGAAGGCCAATAGGACTAAAGATGAGTAAACAAGAGTGAGAGAGCACAAGATGAGTCTAGAATGGAAACAGGCTCCTAATCTTTCTCTTTGGCCATGTTGAATACCAGGAATTCACTGGTAAACAATTTTAAATGAGAGAGTGACATAATTTGAATTTTTAGAAGCTTATTCTGGCTTCAGTGTAGAAATTAGAATGGAGGGAAACAAGAGCATATGCTGGGAGATCAGTCAAAAAAGCTATAATCATAGCTCAGGAGAGAGATATGGACTAAGGTGGTGTAGGTGGAAAAGTAGAGGCTGGTCAGATTTGAGAGATCATTAGGATGTAAAATGGGTAATACTTAGTGATGTATTTACTTTGTATGTAAGGGTTAGGTGAGTGAGAAGGAGGTGTTACGACAACACTGAAGTTTCCCAGAATAATACCTGCTTCATATTATGACCTTAAATGAGTACTTCTCATGCTAGAAACGTGGGAATCATCCTAGATTTGTGCTTTTGAATCTTTGGTGTAATAATTATTTTCTGTTACTGTAGAAGATACCTCTTTCAAAATAGTGTATTATAATTCGTTTATAGGTCTCTCTACCTCTAGACTCTAAGCTTTTTTCTGAAAGTAAAAACCTTGTTCTATGGCCTTTAATTATCAATGCTTATAGTGCTTAGTCTTGAGGCTAATAGAGTGACTGGCTAACCACATGAATAAACAAACAGATGCACTTTTTGAAAAACCAGTTTCCTATTTTTTTTCATGTGAATAAGAAGCTATGTTTATTTTAATTATTAAATTTTTATGTTACTGAATAATGTCTATACACTGAAAATTCAACTAATTGAAAACATAAAAACTAAAACATCCTGTTACATTAATCCAGATGCATTACATCCATCTGTAGCAAGCACTGAAATATTTTCTTTAAAAAATATTTTAATTTTAATTTTTAATAGGCTTTATATTTTAGAGTAGTTTTAGGTTCACAGAAAAAAATGAGTGGAAAGTACTGAGATTTCCTATATTCTCCATACCTCCATATACAGACTCCCTCCTTCACTCTCAAAGTCTCACACTAGACTGATGCATTTGTTACAATCAATGAACTACGTTTCCACATTTTTATCATTCAATGTATAGTTTACGTTAGTGGCCACTCTTGGTGGTGTATGTTCTGTGGGTTTGGACAAATGTATAAGTACTAGCATCTACCATTATAGTATCATCCAGAGTAGCTTCACTGTCTTAAAAGCCATGTGTGCTCTGCCTATTCATTCATCTCTTCCCTACACCTGGCAACCACTGATCTTTTTAATGTTCACAGTTTTGCTTTTTCCAGAATATCAGAGTTGGAATCATATAGTATATAGCCTTCTCATATTGCCTTCTTTCACTTAGTAACATGCATTTAACGTTTCTCCATTTGTTTCTATGGCTTGATAGCTCATTTCTTTTTGGGAACTGAATAATATTCCTATTTCATTGTCCAGATGCACTACAGTTTATTTATCCATTCATTAACTGAGAGACATCTTGGTTGCTCTCAAGTTTTGGCAATTATGACTAAAGCTGCTATGAACATCTGTGTGCAGGTTTTTGTGTGGACCTAAGTGTTCAAATTGGGTAAATAAATACCAAGTAGCATAACTGCTGGATAATGTGATATGAGTATGTTTCACCAAATTATCTTCCAAGGTGGCTGCGCCATTTTGCCTTCCAACCAGCAAGGAATAAGAGTTCCTGTTGCTCCCCATCTTGGCAGCATGTTGTCAGTGTTCTGGATTTTGGCTATTCTAATAAAGTTTAGTGGTGTGTCATTGTTTTAATTTATAATTCCCTAATGACATATGATGCTAAACTTCTTTTCATATACTTATTTGCCATCTGTATATATTCTCTGATGAAGTTCAACCCTTTAGGCTATTTTTTAATTGGGTGGTTTTTCTTATTGTTGAATTTTTTTTTAATTTAATTTTTTATTTTTTTAAATTTACATCCAAAATAGTTAGCATATAGTGCAACAATGATTTCAGGAGTAGATTCCTTAATGCCCCTTACTCATTTAGCCCATCCCCCCTCCCACACCCCCTTCAGTAACCCTCAGTTTGTTCTCCATATTTATGAGTCTTCTGTTTTGTCCCCCTCCCTGTTTTTATATTCTTGTTTCCCTTCCCTTATGTTCATCTGTTTTGTCTCTCAAAGTCCTCATATGAGTGAAGTCATATGATTTTTGTCCCTCTCTGACTAACTTCACTTAGCATAATACCCTCCAGTTCCATCCACATAGTTGCAAATGGCAAGATTTCATTCTTTTTGATTGCCGAGTAATACTCCATTGTATATATATAGCACATCTTCTTTATCCATTCATCCATCAATGGACATTTGGGCTCTTTCCATACTTTGGCTATTGTTGATAGTGCTGCTATCAACATGGGGGTGCATGTGTCCCTTCGAAACAGCACATCTGTATCCCTTGGATAAATGCCTAG
This sequence comes from Panthera uncia, assembly GCF_023721935.1. Lineage (NCBI taxonomy): Eukaryota > Metazoa > Chordata > Mammalia > Carnivora > Felidae > Panthera > Panthera uncia. Next base: position 67,871,553 of record NC_064809.1, on the reverse strand, counting down.
TAGTGCAATTGCTGGGTCATAGGGTAGTTCTATTTTTGGTTTTTTGAGGAACCTCCATACTGTTTTCCAGAGTGGCTACACCGGCTTGCATTCCCAACCAGTTTCCTATTTGTATCTATATTTTTGTTTTTACATACTGAGCTAGGCTTAATAGAGGTTACAGAGGCAATCTTCAAGGAGTTTATATTAAAATAGGTCTGATGAGGCATGATTTATACGTAGATTTCAGTAGAGACTAGCAGAAAGGAGGAGAAATTATTTCCAGGTAAAGAGATTGGAGAACTGACAAGTTCTGAACTCTGAAGAATGAGTAAATGTTTAATGGACAAAGATTGAGAGTTGAAAGGAGATAGAAGCCATGTGAATAAAGGCACCAATTTGGAATAGTACAGGCCATGCTCCATAAACATCAAGTAGTTTTTTGTGGCTAGACCTCATAGTTGTGAGTGAGAAGTAGTGAAAGATGAGGGAAGTGGGAGCCAAATCATAATGGATATTGATTACAGGACCAAGACATACACAAATTGAAGAAACAAAGATTTTTGAGCAAAAGAATGACATGATTTTATTTAGTCCTTCAATAAAAACTCTCAGTAGCATATGAGAGCATTAATATCAAGGGAACTAGTAAGAATACACTATTGAAACAGCAGTGCCATTGTGGACAAAGCTGTGGGAATGAAAAAAGGGACAGATGAGAGACATCATTAACTGAGGATGACTTTGAAAACGAACACTTCTGAAACTGTACTTTAGGAAAAATGATTAACGACTTTAGTTGACCTTCACAAACATGCAGATTCCAAAAAGTTAAAGATTTTCATATTTCTTTCAAAATTAGTTAAAAAGGTTCCAGATATCCTCAGTTAACTGTGGTAACTCTAAACAAGCTTTGTCAAGTGTTTGGCTTTTCTTCTTTCCTTCTAAGCCTAATGAATAACAGATGCACTCTTCTTAGAAACTAAACCGTTTTGCCCATTTTTCCCTAAATTATTTCAACTTATGTTCCCTTTTTGAATGAAAAAAAGTACCCCTTTTTCTTAATATAGTGGCATCTTTTTCCAGTTTCATTCCAGTTGCTATATAAGTACCTAAACCCAAATTGAAATAGAATAAATTTAAATATGTGAAATGTAATATTAAATAAAATGTCTATTTATTTACTTGGGTCCTCCTGTCTGTTCCGTTAATTCAGGTTTTAGAAAATTATTAAGCTTTGTCTGGAACCCTTTTTTTTTTTTTAACTATTTGGAAATAATCACAAATTTATTAAAAAGTTACAAAAATAGTACAAAGAACATCCAAATATCCTTTACCCAGATTCACCCATTAACATTTTGCCCCATTTACTTTATCATTGGTCCTCTCTCTCGTGTAAGTGTGTATGTATGCATATATATGTATGTATATACATGTGTATGTATCTGTATAGATATACAGTTTGTTTTTGTGAGTTATTTGAGGGTAAGTTACAAACATCATCACCCTTTACTCCTAAATACTTTAGTATGTATTTCCTAAAAAATAGGGTTATAATATCATGTAATCACAGTATGGTTACCAAATCCATAAATGTATACTGATAAAATACTTTTATTGAATCAATTATCCATGTTCCAGTTTTGTCAGTTGACCTAATAATGTCCCACATAGAATTTTTCTCCTATAGTACAGTCAAGAATTAGGGGTTAATTTTAACTGTCCTATTTTCTAGCCCCCCTTAATTTGGAACATTTATAAAGAATATAGTTCTCTCTCATCTTGGTTTCCCTCTCATTTTGTATTTTCCTGATGCTGCCTCATGATTACATTGGAGTTCTATGTACTCTTGGCTGGTAACTGCCTAGGTGTTGTTGTATTCTGGAGTTTCAGTCAGGATCCATACAGTGTGCGTGTCCCTCATTAGTGCTAATTTTGATCACCTAGTCAAGGTGTAATTTCTCCACTGTATAATTACTTTTTTCCCCTTTGCAACTGATAAGCAGTTTGTGAAAAACATTGTTAACATAATGTAAATATCTTGTTCCACATAAAAATTTCATTTAAATTGAGTATTTGTTCATCAACAAATCATCTACTTGCCTGATCCAGTCTTTACTGTGATTGTGGTGATCTTCCAAATCTAGCACTTCTTTTGACATTCTGCTGTAAGTGAAAACCCTCCCTTCTCCCCCATTTATTTATTTAATATGGACTTATAAATTACTTTTTTCTGTGGCTTATTAATAAGTACTTAATATTATTTTGGTACTCAAATTGTCCTAGATTTGGCCAGTCTGAGCTCCTTTAAGCTGGTTTCTGTATTCCTGTGCCATGCCCTATCATTTCTTTTAATTTTTTTTTTTAATGTTTATTTTTGAGAGAGACAGAGCACGAGCAGGGAATGGGCAGAGAGAGAGGGAGACACAGAATCTGAAGCAGGCTCCAGGTTCTGAACTGTCAGCACAGAGCCAGACGCAGGGCTTGAACTCATGAACTGTGAGATCATGACCTGAGCCAAACTCAGTGCTCAACCAACTGAGCCACCCAGGTGCCCCTCTTTTTTTTTTTTTTTTTAAGTACTTCCTTTCCAGCATAACAAGATGTTCCATGTTCATCTTGTTCCTACCCTATCCCAGCCTTGGAATCAGCTGTTTCTCCAGAGAGCCCTATTGAACATTGATTTTTAAACTATATTTAATGATACATAATGAGCAAGGGGGCACCTGGGTGGCTCAATCAGTTAAGCATCCGACTTCAGGTCAGGCGATGAACTCTCAGTTGGTGGGTTCGAGCCTCACGTCAGGTTCTGTGCTGACAGCTCAGGGCCTGGAGCCTGCTTCAGATTCTGTGTCTCCCTCTTCTCTCTGCCCCTCCCTGACTTGTGCTCTGTCTGTCTCTCTCTCTCAAAAATAAACATTAAAAAAAATCTTTTTTAAAAAACGAAGAAAAAAATGAGCAAGGGTCACAAGGACTAGGGATGTGTAAAGGGTCAGGAGAAAGAACAGTCTCTGCTCTTATCATCATCCCTATCACTTAGGTACCTCGGATGGTACAGCTAGGAACTACAGAACTGGAGATTCTTAAAGGTGATGGGGATTAAGGAGTGCACTTGCTGTGATGAGCACTGGGTGTTACATGGAAGTGTTGAATCACTACATTGTACACCTGAAATCTAATATTACACTGTATGTTAAATAACTGCAATTTAAATAAAAAACTTTTTAAAAAAGAAAATATAGTTAGATTCTAAAACCTATGAAAAATAAGTAAATCAATTTACTTTTGCATAAAAGAGAACACCTCAATTTTTGTTTTTTCCTTTGGAGGGAATTAGTGGAAAAAAGGGATTATGCTTACTCTTCAAGATTCTGTTCTCTCTATAATCTCTTTACTTCATTCTCCAATCTCTGATTAATGTTTGACTTTTCAGGTACTTCTTAGATGTGTTCACTTTTGTTAAATCATTGTCACGTTTTCTCATTTCCATTCTTCTTGATATCCCGTAACTTGAAGAAATAGTTGATTTATCAGCCATATATAATTTCTCTTTGTAAATGCTTTACTAACCCTTTTTTGAATACTTCAATGTTCCAAGTGTCCATTAATGTTTTTATTTATTGCTGCCTCATTTAAAAAAAATTTTTTTTTAATGCTTATTTATTTTTGAGAGAGACAGAGCACAAGCAGGACAGGGGTAGAGAGAGAGGGAGACAGAATCCAAAGCAGGCTCCAGGCTCTGAGCTATCAGCACAAAGCCCAACACGAGGCTCGAACCCATGAAATGTGAGATCATGACCTGAGCTGAAGTCAGTCGCCCAACTGACTGAGCCACCCAGGTGCTCCAGCTGCCTCATTATTTTTAACTGGCTATTTGTTTATGCTTTAAGGGTTACTATAATGAAAGATAAAGATACCAGGAAGAGCAAAGGAGTTGCATTTATTTTATTTTTGGATAAAGACTCTGCACAAAACTGTACCAGGGCAATAAACAACAAACAGGTAAGCCATTCATTCCCAGCAAGATTTTTAATCCAAAAGGCTTTGTGTTTATCCAGACCAAAAATGTGGGGTTACAGTGGATGGTCAAGTCATGGATATCAATAGATTCTGAGGGTATTTATTTAACTTCTAGAAAAGAGGTCAAACTGTATTTGGTTCCATAAATACTGGCAGAATCTAAGGAATAAGAATCTATTCTACAGGATGTTATTTGTCACACCGGAGTAGGCAATTGCTAAAGTAATCTAAAATGGAATTGAAGGTTTAAGGAAATGGAATCAAATAACTAGTTTTAGGTTTCAATGAAATACATCCTTCTGCATTTACGTTTTTCTCTGGTTTAGTTATTTGGTAGAGTGATAAAAGCAAGCATTGCTATCGACAATGGAAGAGCAGCTGAGTTCATCCGAAGACGAAACTACTTTGATAAATCTAAGTGTTATGAATGTGGGGTGAGTATACCTAAAACTTAATGTAATTTTCCATAGTTTATTTTAAGGTATTTTTCACATCAGTGTTTTATTTGTGCTCTCTAAAATTTCTGGCTTACTAAAACCAGGTTATGAAAGTTGTCTTACTTTGGGACTATCAACTCGTGTAAGAAAACTCCATTGAAATGTAGTGTGTAAAGATAACCTGAGTTGGGTAATATAGAGTGGTATTTTCTCCAGTTTCTAAATCTTTAAAAACTGTTAAATTAAGAAGTGCTAGACTAGTTACTTACTTTGTCTTGAAAAATTTTTGTGACCCATAAATTTGTGTAATAATAGGATACTGTTTGTGTCTATAATAGTTTGCCAATGTTTAAGCATCACAGTTCAGTATAAACACTATCATATGACCAACCTATCCTGAATGAGATACTGTATTTTAAAACTTGGGAGTTTTTTTTTCTACTTAGTACTGCAGATGCTTGTAACTGAACTATCACCAAGTTTTCTTGCCTAGTTCTTATAGTTTGTCATTACCCCTTTAAACTTTTGGTGAGTAGGAAAAATATAATGACAAGGCCCATAATAATGATGGTACCACAAGAATATCAGTCTAGGGCTTGTTGTCAGTTTCCCAAATGCCTATATAAAATATTTTTAAAAAAGAGTCCGGAGGTATTAGTCTCTCCGGGGAGAGGTTTACTGAGAGCCATTTTCCTGGCTACAAAATCACATGGAAGATACAAAGAAATAGGTTGGGGTCCTTTCCTTCACTGCCACACTCAACACCTTGTTCCCTAAAGATATATATAAACAGACGGATGGATGGTATATCCTGTCAATTCCTGTGATTCTAACACCTCTTAAGTTAATGTTATAAAAATTGTGTTCCAGATCCTGAGTTTTGTTAAGAAAGAAAGGAAGGGAAGGGTAGTTATGGTTAGATAGATTCGTCAGAAATCCTGGATGAATCTGTTAATCTTTTTGGTTTGTGGATGCATAAATTTGTTATATTATACTTTGTACATTTTTATACTTCTTAAATTTTCCCCTTCCCCAAATCTGTATACATTTATTTAGCCTGGTTTTCCCTTAAGTTACTTCTCTCTGAAACTGTTCTTATATATGGAGTATGTTGACATTATTCCAAAAACAGTTTGGAAAATGCTTGTCTAAGTGCATTCACTTAGCAGTTCATTAACAGTAACATCTCTTGCATTCAGCCATATCCCAAGATATATAAAGTACACAGTCTATTTAATGCTTTCTAAAATGTACTTGAAAAGCATGATTATTTTTCTCTTCTATTGTTCTAATCCTGGCTCAGTCTCTCCCCACACCCTTACTCTTACATATCACTTCTTCAGTGTATTTAGTGAGCTAATGTTCAGATTATAGTTCATTGTGTTATGTTTTACAGCTCAACCATGTTATACCTCATTATAATAGTATGGCTAGTCTAGCCACAAATGTAATTGTAATTTGTCTACTAGCCACATTAAAAAAAGAAACAGGCAAAAATTAATATCTTTTTATATCATAACCCAGTATATATCCAAAATATTATCATTTCAATATGTAATTAATATTTTCAAAAATTAAGGTATTTTATATTCTTTTTTCTTCAAAATCCAATATGTATTTTACCCTTACAGTGTATATCAATTCAGACAAGTTCTAAGTAGCCACAGAGAATCACAGTTAATGGCTAACAACAATTGGACAGTGCAGGTATAATCCAGATATGAAAGGAGCAAAGTGAAATTAATGGGAAAAAAGAAAATAAAAATAAAAATTCAAATTAAAAAAAATTTTTAAAAATAAAATGGGAAAGTGAGGAAGACTTTAAATTTTCCATTTGTTTTTAAACCAATGGGTTTCAATTCAATGTCATCTCCTCCATAAAGTCTGCCTTGGTAATTCCAAATCAGAAATCTCTTCCTCTCTTAAGTTTCCACAGCACTCCATCCACTAGAAAGTAAATCACCCTGTACTGCAGCTGAGATAACTGGGTAAATAGCAGAAATAAGATTCTGATGCTTTCATAGCAGTTGATTTTTTTTTTTTATTATTCCAAGTACAGAGGATGTCACATTATAAGTGCAGGTAAATATATGAACTATCAGTCTATGGTCTTCAAATTATGAGTAACAGGTAATTTTGAAGAGCATTTCATTGTAGGTACACGTGGGTATGGTTGATCATAAAAAATGGCCTCGGTACTCATTCCTCCAATTAAGAGTCAGGGTCTATGTCCATGTTTCTTGAATATGGATTTATGAATTGTTTTGAACAATAAAATGTAGCTAAAAAATAAAAAATAAACCAATGGTAAGCAATGTATTGGAAGTTAATAGGAAAGTTTTGTCCTATTTTATCAAATAATAAGTTAAAATTTTTACATTAAGATAGATGGTCCATTTAAACTTTGAATTGTTTTATACCCTGAATCTTGAGACTTAAGATGTTTGAAGAGGGGCACGTGGGTGGCTCAGTTGGTTGGGCGTCCGTCCGACTTCAGCTCAGGTCATGATCTCACAGCTCATGAGTTCAAGCCCCATGTCCAGCTCTGTGCTAACAAGCTCAGAGCCTAGAGCCTGCTTCCAATTCTGTCTTTCTCTCTCTCTGCCCCTCCTCTGCTCAAACCGTCTCTTTCTGTCTCAAAAAATTAATAAATGTCAAAAATTTTTTTAAAAAATAAAATGAGGGGCACCTGGATGGCTCAGTCGGTTGAGCGTCCGACTTCAGCTCGTGTCACGATCTCATGGTCTGTGAATTTGAGCCCCGCATCGGGCTCTGGGCTGATGGCTCAGAGCCTGGAGCCTGCTTCCGATTCTGTGTCTCCCTCTCTCTCTGCCCCTCCCCCGTTCATGCTCTGTCTCTCTCTGTCTCAAAAATAAATAAACGTTAAAAAAAAAATTAAAAAAAAATAAAATGAAATGTTTGAAGGAAGAATACTTCTTTTGTTCTTAGTAAAACTACTAAAATATTCTTTTATTGTTAAGGTAGTTTATTGGTGGTTATAACATCATAATCTCTTTCTTTTAAATATTAAAGTAGTGGGTTGTATTATTTCTTAATATATATAGTCCTAGTGTGACATTGTTCCTTTTTAAGTTCCAAAGCCTTCAGTCATAGGGTACCAGGCAAGTTTCCATTAATAACATACAAATACAGCTCTTCTCTTTTCCTTTTTAACATGAAACAAAAGGAAAGTGGACATTTAAGTTATGCCTGTCCTAAAAATATGCTTGGAGAACGTGAACCTCCAAAGAAGAAAGAGAAAAAGAAAAAAAAGAAAATTCCTGAACCAGAAGAAGAAATGTATGTATATCTACTCTTACTAAATACGTTACTGTATTTTTTCTGTCTTTTTACTATTGGTTGAGCACATTCTGATTTTTTTGTTTTTAATAATTTAGTGAAGAAGTAGAAGAAAGTGAGGATGAAGGGGAAGATCCTGCCCTTGACAGCCTTAGTCAGGCCATAGCTTTCCAGGTACTAAACCGTTCTTTTAAAAATGCAATTGCTGCCTTGGGTTCATGGTCTTATATTTCTTGCTTGCTTTATTGATCATTTCATGGCAACCTTCATCTCTCCCCTTTACCTCTTTAAGAGACAGGCTGTTTCTCTCTGGTCTTTAGGGCGGTGTGATAGAAAAATTCCCATTGGGTCTTTCTAGATTTTAAGGGCCCCACAACATTTTTAAATTATTATTATTATTATTTTAAATGTTTATTTATTTATTTTGAGAGAGAAAGCATGAGCAGGGGAGGAGCAGAGAGAGAGAGAGAATCCCAATCAGGTTCCACACTGTCAGCATGGAGCCTGACGCAGGGCTCAATCTCAAACCATGAGATCACGACTTGAGCCAAAATCAACAGTCAGTAGCTTAGCAGACTGAGCTACCCAGGCACCCCTACAACATTTTCAGTATCTTATTATAATTTCATTATGGAATTGAGCAGAACTATTTGATTAAAGTGAGTTTTGCTGAATGGAGAAGATTTTATTAAATCAAAGATAGGTTTTAAATGAAGCTTCACTTAGCAAACCAGAAACACAGTTTTGACCATTAAAGGTCCTAATACAAGTATATGAAACTTGATAAGGCCATATAATCTTCTAATATCTATAAAGTTATTTTGTTTTAATGTCTGTAGTTAATAAATTACAAACACATGCATTATTTTTCCTTTTAGTTAAGTGATGTCATATTTTATATAACATTTCCACCTCAAGCAAGGATGGAAAGTAGGCTTCATTTAATGTCCCTGTTAGAAATTGCTTAGAATAATTTTGAGTAACACAGTGAATCTGGGACATAACTTGGGCAGGTGGGATATTCTGATGAAGTAGAATGTCTGCATGAGCTGGAAGGTGGGGAGTGTTGGCATTTATGGTGTGTTTTTGCCATGTTTTGAAATAATGCACTGTAAATAAACATTCCTGGTTTGGTTTTGTTTGTTTTCTGAATCACATTCCAGCAAGCCAAAATTGAAGAAGAACAAAAAAAATGGAAACCAAGTTCAGGGGGTCCCTCAACATCAGATGACTCAAGACGCCCAAGGATAAAGAAAAGCACATATTTCAGTGATGAAGAAGAACTGAGTGATTAAAATTATATTTATTATGTAAATATCATTAAATTTTTTTAAAAAATCTTGAGTTCGGTTGGGGACTAAAGATTACTTTTAGAATTTGAACATAAAGAACACTTAGTACCAAATAATTTTTTACTATAAAATAGTTCATAGGAAACTGAAAATAATTTTAAAGTATCATGTTTCTATCTTGCCTTAGAGTAATAAAAATAAAGATTTGGTAGTAACTGTTAATCTTGAAAACAGTTCATTTGAATAAAAAAGAGATCATAATACTATCACAGTATTGCTGTTGTCGTCTCAAGAAAAAAGAGAGGAGGTATTAAAAAGATGTGTTTGAGAAGTTCATTATAAAAGTTTATTCATGTCTGATTGCTTTACATGAAGACTTGAAATAAATTTCATCTTTAAGACAAAAACTTCGTAACTACTGGAAAATGCTGATTTATGGTTATTAAATGTTAATAAAATTTTCAAGAGAATTTTGTTTTTAAATGTGGGTGTTTTGCTATCCTATTTCTTTTAGCTTTATCCCAACCTGGATACATCGTTAATTATCCATAAAGTATAAAGTAGCTTTAAAGGGCTTATAACCAAACACCAATAATTTGTCTGACACACCTTTCGACCAAATTCCATTCATTCCCCAGAAGCAACTAACTTTTTTAGCTGTTTCTTCTCATATGTACATGCATATTGCTATATAAAATACATATATTTCTGCCACTTAATTCATAAAGGAGTAAGGGAGGATTTTTCATTCTCCTATACTACACCCTGCCCTCCTCCATCTTCCCAATATGGCTATGTTAAAACTTTTGGTTAAATTCACAGTTATTGTATTTATTTTATGACCATGTAAATACTTCTGAGTCAATGAGTGTGCTGAGATTAAATTTTTGTAGAATTAATAATTGCCTCATTTTTTCATTATATATCTTTTTATTTATGACTAAATCTTCCTATATCTTCTGCAGATTATTATATGGAAATGGGATTATAGAGCCTTTAATTTACACTTTGTGTATTTCTGTATTGATGGAATGCTTTTTAAAAGAACACCCATTTAGGAGCACCTGAGTGGCTCAGTCGGTTAAGCATCCGACATCAGCTCAGGTCATGCTCTTGCAATTTGTGGGTTCGAGCCCTGCGTCGAGCTCCTTGCTGACAGCTCAGAGCCTGGAGCCTGCTTTGGAGTCTGTGTCTCCCTCTCTCTGTGCCCCTTCCCTTCTCACGCTCTGTATCTCTCTCAAAACTAAATATACAAAAAAATAAATAAATAAATAAATAAATAAATAAATAAAACTAAATATACATTTAAAAAAAATTTTTTAACACCCATTTATTAGTTTTAACTACTAAAAACAATAAAAATATTTCCCCTTTGAAAACTATAAAGCCAATGAAAGTGTTAACCACTCACTAGCAAAGAATCTTCTAGATTCAATGAGGAAACCAGACTAAATAATTGAGTGGTGGACTCTACTTTTTGTTCCACCCATTAATTCATTAAATTTAAAAGAAAAAAGGGGACAAAGTTTGCAACAAAATACAGGTAAGTTTTTATATGAATACCTTCCGACAGAATAGAAAATGAGCTGGTGAATATGTAGAAAATAAGAACTAAATGAAAAATTCCCTTTATCATTAGTTATTTTTACAACCAGTAGAACATTTTTTATCTAATTAAAAAAAAAATCAGTGGTGATGAAGATGACTTCAGAGTACTTGTAGTATTGTAAACTGGCTAGTTGCTGAAGGGTAATTTAACAATAAGTGTTAAATATGCTCTATTGTTTAAACCAGAAATTATATTCTGTTTTATCCTCGGGTTCTAGTCAGAAGTACAGGTATTATGTGCAAAGCTATATGTTATTTACAACTCAGAACATAATTAAATGCCAACAAAAAATAAAACATGATATTATCATCCAAAATGATAGATTCTTAGGAAGCATTAAAATGCTTCAGAGAATTCCTAATGGTATGGAAGAATTCTGGATATAATGTCAGTTGCAAAATATCTGTTATGTATAGAGATACGTATATGCATGTGGATGGAAAAAGTTTACTACTAAAGTAGAAATGCATAATAAAGTATAGTTTCTTGCCATTTGCAACAACGTGGAAGGAACTAGAGTATATTATGCTACTCAAAATAAGTCAGAGAAAGACAAATACATGATTCCACTCCTGTGGAATTTGAGAAATTTAACGGATGAACATTGGGGGAGGAAAGGAAAATACAAGATGAAAACAGGGAGGCAAACCATAAGAGACTCTTAAATACAGAGAATAAACCAAGGGTTGATGGGATGGTTAAATGGGTGATGGGCATTAAGGAGGGCACTTGGGTTGAGTGCTGGGTGTTAATATGTAAGTGATGAATCACTTGGTTCTACTGAAGCCAAGACTACACTGTATTTTAACTAACTGGAGAATAAAATATATAGATATAGATATATATAGATATATATAGATATATAGATATATAATGTATATAGTTTCTTTTGACAGAGATACATAGGTTCTCATGGCCATGTTGGCTGATGGCCTTGGGCCATTTACTTAACCTGAGTTACTTGAAAAAAAGGTGCAAACAACATGGAAGGACAAGTGTATGGTTTTACTTACTGATGAATACCTAGAACAGTCAAATTCATATAGACAGAAAGTAGACTAGAGGTTACCAGGGACTGGGAGAGAAAGGGGGAAGGGAGTGTTAGCGTTGGGTAGAGTTTCTGTTAGAGATGATGAAAAAGTTTTGGGTATAGATCGTGGCAGTGGTTATACAATGTGAATATACTTTAGTGTCCTGATTGCTTAAAAATTGTTAAAATGCTTAATTTTATCTTATGTATATTTTACCACACAAATGTATAAACATAACTGGTTGAAAATTTTGTGTAAAGAGCAGTTAGGCCCCCAAGACCCTCCCTGTGGATCACCCCTTATTCATGGCAAGCCATGGCATCTGCATTATCCTTTCCCTGCTTATGTCCAAAACACTATCAGATATGCTCATTCACCTCAGAAGATTGAGGGGTCCTTCCCAGGAGAAAAGATATATAGACACTGGATATTTGGGGCCCGAAAGAAAAAGTTCTAAAGTCCCACAAGTTAATATGCCCAAGGCGGTGGTGGTGATAGGTGCTTCTGATCAGCTTTTTAGTGTTTCACATTCAAATATGAATAGATAATCATCAACAAACTTTTGAGGAAATCCTCCAACACAATACAGATCCAAAAGAATAGGCCAAAAAAAGTGGGGAGCTTAGAGGAGCTGAAGCATTCTGACTTTAAAAATTTATCTGGCCCCATGGGTTTCAGAGAAAGGGGCTATGGACCTGTAATAAACTTGGTGATTTGTAATATGAGAGCATTTGCCAATCAGAAAATGCCCATCTTAATAGATATGTCTTTCCTCCAGCAATCATTTATAAACTCAATTGCTTTTTTTTTTTTTTAATTTATTTTATTTTTGAGAGAGAGAGTGCATGAGCATGGGAGGGGCACAGAAAGGGAGAGAGAGAGAGAGAGAGAGAGAGAGAAAATCCCAAGCAGACTCCATGCTGTGAGCTCAGAACCTGAAGCGGAGCTCAAACCCATGATCCTAGGATCATGACTTGAGCTGAAATCAAGAGTTGGACACTCAACTAAGCCACCCAGGTGCCCCTCAGTTGCTTTTTTGACTAGATGTCAATTTTAAAACTGCCAATTAATAATTTTCAGATTATCACAAAAATAAGTTATGGCCAATAATAGAATCCATATAGGTCCCATATAATTAAATGTTAATTCATCTCCTTATTTTATAAGTGTGTGTATATGTAGTACACAATAGTATCATGAAATATATAGGCATTAAAATGTTTAAATAGTAAAACTTTGGCTACCATACCTAGAGAAGTACTTGAAAACTTTATATAGAAGAATATACCATAGGATGGTGCCTGGCTGGCTCAGTCAGTAGAGTGCGACTCTTGGTCTCGGGGGCGTGAAGTCAAGCATGCAAGCCTTACATTGGGCATAGAGATTACTTAAAAAAAAAATTTTTTTTTTTTAAGAGAGCACGTGTGAGCAGGAGAAAGGGGCAGAAGGAGAGAATGAGAGAGAATTTTAAGCAGCTCCACAGTGTGGAGTCCAATGCAGGGCTTGATCCCATGAACCTAGGATCATGACCTGAGCTGAAATCAAGAGTTGGAGGCTCAACAAACTGAGCCACCCAGGTGTCCCCCAAAATAATTTTTTTAAAAGAAGAATATGTCAGATCAGTAAAGCATAACTTTAAAATGAGAGGAAGGGTCAATGGGTCACATAACTGAAATATCCAGCTTAAGAAATGGATGAAAGGGTTAAAAATGTAATTAGAAAAAGGGGTGCCTGGGTGCCTCAGCCAGTTAAGCAGGCGACTTCAGCTCAGGTCATGATCTCACAGTTCATGAATTCAAGTCCTGCATTGGGCTCTGTGCTGACAGCTCAGAGCCTGGAGCCTGTTTTGTATTCTGTGTCTCCCTCTCTCTCTCTGTTCCTCCCCCACTCATGTTCTGTGTCTCAAAAATAAATAAAGGTTAAAAAAAATTTTAATGTAATTAGAAATCTATTTGTCTCTTACCACTGCTCTCCTCTGCACTACATTTTCCAACAAGCTTTCTTTATGTTACAGCAAAGATGACCACCAGTATCTCTAAAGCTAGGAGTCCTGATAATGAGAACCTTCTTCCCCAACATTTCCAGCAAAAGTCCCAGAAAAAACCTGTAATTGGCCAGACCTGGATCACAGTCCTGATTCCTGAAGATGAGAAGTCAGGCCCACTCAACCCACACAGACTGAGGGTATTCCTATGCAATGTGGTATCTATTTTCAGTTTGAAACCAATGTGGAAATTACTTATTCTGTCAAAAGAACTTAAAAGAGTATTGAATACTGAAGAAGCTAAGCAGAACACACAGAGGAAATAGAAGTGCAGCAAGAAACAAAAAGAAGCCATTTCCCAAAATAAGCAATTTTCACAGACCATGCAGAACATATCGAAAGAGGGTAAAGCCTCTTTGGAAAGCAGATTGATAAACCACTGTTACTCAGAGTAACAAAATAAGTAATTATAGTCAGAGACTGAACCCTAAGTCCACAGAATGCATTGAGCCACTGTCAATTATTTTTAAAAATTCCTTTTATAAGATTCAAATTTTAAGAATCCATACTTATTCTAGATAGAACGGATTAATAATTTGTTAAGATGTGGTACCTAGAATAAGTAGACCAGAAGGAAACAGTTTTTAAAGAAGGTAGTCTTAGATTCCTTTCCAGAAGCATTGCATTTTTCATTAGCACATCTTTCCAGATCCGTGGCTTTATGTGAAACACATAACCTTTTATAAGAAAACGGTATTGTTTGGTTAAAGGCTTTCTGAGTATATTCAAGACAAGTTAAAACAAGCTTTTAGCAAATTATCTGAAAGACAATTTTTATCATATACTTAGCACTATGTATTTAGGCATTGTCCTAAAAACTTCACAGATATAAACTAATTCCTAATTGCCTTTAGGTAGGCATTATTTTCATTATTATATAGATAATAGAATTTGGACACAGAGAGGTGAGGTAATATACCCAAAGTCACGCAGTCAATAAGCACAACAAGGATTTAAATCCAGGTAAACTGGCTCTGGAATCTATACACTAAACTACTATGCTACGATGCTTCCCTTAATAAGTACTAAAACTATACTACTCCCTTATCAATTAGGAGAAGGTGGATTAAATTTATACAATTGTAAATATCTACATATCTGACACTGGAGCACCTATCTACATAAAGCAAAAATTACCTTTGCAATAGCTACCCTGTGAGCTTGACCATTCTTTCTCCTGACTGCTTTAGGACATGCTCCCTCGTCTATTCCAAGATTTTACTTAAATGTCACCTTGTGATCCGTGTCATTTATCATCTTCTAATAACCTATATAATTTACTTATTTATCTTATCTCGCCTACTAGAATGTAAACTCGTGAGATCATGGATTTGTTTTGCTCGTTGCCGAATCCCCAAAGCCTAGGACAGGGCCAGATGTGTTTATCAAGTAGGAATGAAATAAACTCTCCTTAATTAAATGAATAAAAAATTACCAGTAGTGGAAGCATAAATAAGATAGCTTAAAAACACGAACTTTGGAACCAAATTGCTTTGGTTTACCATCTGGTTGTGTGACTTTAGTCAAATTACATACCAGAACTGAACCTCAGGTTTTTAATCTGTAAAAATGAGAGAACTGATAATTATCCAACTCCTAGGATTACTGCAAGGATTAATTTATGTAATCCATGTAGCAAGCTACAATATACCTGGCACATACTAAATTCTCAGTAACTATTAGCTAATTTAGAGGCAGTGTAATAAGTCAGGTAAAGTTGTAAATAGGACTTTGTGGACACATGGAAAATTTTCAATAATAAATGAAATTTAGAAATGCATAGACATGCCTTTTGTTTTGGGATAGGATCTAAGAAGCTATTGATACTAACCCTCAGTGCATTATATAATGTTTCTTATTGACACTTCTAGCCCTTCTGGCTTGCCCTTTGTAGCCAATCAAGTTGGTTTCTTGCCTACATTCATTTCTCCACTTCCCCTTAGGGTTTCAATACCTGAGCTATTGATAGTATTGAAGTATTTTTCCTTTGTGAAAAAATTTACTAAATTAATTTACTAAAAAGTGTCCCCAAAAAATCTTTTTCAACATTTACACAAACTTTAGACAACTATGATCTCCAGGGAAAAGTAGCCCAATCCCTCGCTCTCGGAGGCAGGTCGCAACTGGGCTGAGCCAACCACAAAAATCTCATTCTTCTTGCCAGTAATTGGTTAAAAATGGACATATGATACAATTCTACTTAAGTGAAGGAAGTGTGTTGGAAAGTTCCTTGCACAGTGGTGATTTTTCTTATTTTTCTAAGTGCTGTTTCTCTGGACTGATGTCTGGAACTGTTGAAACTGTATTATGAAGTTGGATGGTACCATCCATTAGTTGAAGTTGATAGTCAATTTTATAGTCATTAAACATTCAGCTCACTAAATACATCTGCCTCCTAGGCATATAGTAGGATTGCAATTCCTGCCCCACTTGTGAATGGGTGGGGAAAATGACCAATACTCATCAGTGACTTGTGAGCAGAAATGATGTGTATTATTTCTGAACCAGAGCATTTAATTGTTGGAGCAAGATACTCTAAAGTTCCCTTTTTACTCCTGGCATAGTATTAGCAATGTTCAAGATGTTGCCCTGAGTCCTTAAGTAACTACAATGAAGAAAGCCTCACAGCTATCTTGGATATATCTATTTTCAACATAGCAAACAGAAAGATCTGAATCCCATATGCACTGTTCTCTGAGCCTCAGTGTCCCTATTTAGAAAAGAGATAATAAATACATAACTTTTTAGTTTCATAGAGAGACAAAGAATATAAAGAACAAAGAGTCTAACACATAGTTGGCACTCTATAAATTATAGCAATTATTAAAATGTTATAATTTTGCTACGTACCACAATATATACTTATTGCTATAAGAATAACATCACAGCTCTTTAAGTTTATCATGAATATTAAAATGAAATTTCTCTATTTGTGTGAGGAAATACATCTAAACCTGTCATTTAAATTTTTATCAGGATGATCATGAGCAAAATGAAATTAGTATTGGTAAGAATGTGGAGAAATAAGAAAAACCCTCATACACTGCTGATGAGAATGTAAAATGATTCAGTCACTTTGAAAAACAGTCTGACAGTTCATCAAACAATTAAACAATGAGTTACCATGTGACATAGCACTTCCACTCCTAAATATATATATACCTAAAAGAAATCAAAACATATGTGCACAGAAATTTGTACATTGGTGCATATCGCAGCATTATTTATAATAGCCAAATGTGCGTCAATGGATGAATACATAAACAAAATGTATACTCATAAAGTGGAATACTATTCATGCTTAAAAAGGAAGGAAGTACTGACACATGCTACAATATGAATGAACCTGGAAGCATTATGCTAAGTTGAAAAAAAGCCAGCCACAAAAGACTGCTATGATATGATTACACTCACATTGAAGTCCAGTATAGGGAAATCTATAGAAGCAGAAAGTAGGTAAGTGGTTGTTTACAGCTAGGGTGGGAAAGGAAAAGATATGAGAGATGATAGCTCTCGTAATGGGTACAGGGTTTCTTTTTGAGGTGACAAAAAATGTTCTAAAATTGTGATAATGATTGCACATATTTCTGAATATACAACAAACCAATGAATTGCATACAAGAATGGGTGAATTTTATGTCATGTGAATAATTTCTCAATAAATTTGTTAAAAATATTAAAGGAGTTTCTTCAGGCTGAAAGGAAATACAAGATTGTATCTTGAATCCATATAAACTAATAAAGAACATGACTAAAGTTATGTAGGTAATAATTTTAAAAAGCAGTATAAATCTTTCTCTTTTCATCTCAAATGATTTAAAAACAAATGCATGAAACAATTATTATAAAACTGTGTTGTTGAATTTATAACATATTAGTATGTAATATATATGACAATAATAGCACAAAGGAAGGTGGAGAAAATGGAACTATACTGGAAAAGGGAAATGACATAGATGGTAACTCAAATCTACAGGAAGAAATAAAGTACCAGAAATGGTAAATTTTCAACTAAAAAAAGATCCTGTAAATATATTTTTTTCCTTTCTTCTTTTAACTTTGAAAAGATCAACAAAACTGATAAACCTTTAGCCAGCCTGATAAGAGAGAGAAAGAGAGAGAGAGAGAGGACTCAAATAAACAAAACCAAAAATGAAAGAGGAGAAATAATAACCAAAACCACAGAAATACAAAAGATTATAAGACAATATTATGAAAAATTATATGACAACAAATTGGACAACGTAAAGGAAATGGATAAATTCCTAGAAACATAACCTTCTAAAACTGAATCAGGGAGAATTAGCAAATTTGAGCAGACTGATTACCAGCAATGAAATTAAATTTATAAACTCTCAACAAACAAAAGTCCAGGACAAGATGGCTTCACAGGTGAACTCTACGAAACATTTAAAGAGGGGTGAATACCTATTCTTCTCAAACTATTACAAAAAGTAGAATAGGAAGGAAAGCTTCCAAATTAATTCTGTGAGGGGGAGGGGCCAACATGGAGGAGAAGTAGGGGGATCCGAAGTTCCTTCCTCTCAAACAGTGTTGAAGCTTAAAAGACTTTGAAATCCAAGAGTCCAGAAGGCAAAGAGACAGTCACTTCCTGGGATCCACTGGGACAAACTGACAGGCTATAGGTGTGTGATTGCTAACTGGGAGAGATAAAACGAAAGGAGGGGAGGGATGCCCTTCTGCGAAGAGACAAAGGAAAGAGAGAGAGAGGCTGGGGAGGCATAGGACAAGAGGCCGGGGTGTCTGGACAAGAGGAAAACCATGGACTGGATGGAGAAATATCCAAACTCTAACTGAGGGGCTTTCTCTGGACTGGGGCCTGCTGCCCAGATCATGCACCTGGGGAGGAGGGAAGCCAGCCCCCGGCTTGGTGGCTAGGTCAGTGGTGTAGTCCACAGAAGGAGAAAGTGATCCCCTCACTGGAGTGCTGTGGGACAGAACAAAGCCTGCCTGTGTCCACCAGCCAGAGACCATATATCAGGAGGTGTGGTGCTGCATTCCCCCAGTACTGGGGCACATGGAGTGGGAGTTTGAATCCCAGCCAAGCGCCAGGGCACGGGAAACACCAGAACAGGACAAACCACTTCATTTGCACCCATGGCACAGTGAGGACGGCTTGACCAGAGTGGTCTGGGACACGTGGTCCATGGAGGAGAAACTTGAGTGTCACCATTTTCTCCCCACCACCAACAAGGTGGGGCTTCGGGGATGGACAGCTGGGCCCACAGTGGAGGTGGGACCAGCCTACACCAAACCATGCCCCTCCACACCAGGCAACTGCATATCTACAGGAGCTAGATTGACACTGAGGAACCAGACAGCCCCTCCCCCAGACCAAAGCTGTTGCATTGCCTGGTTTAATTCTTGGACAATTCTTATTATATAGATATATTCTTCCTTCCTTTTCTCCTTATGTCTTTCCCCCTCTAATCTGGTTACTCTGGTTGTTGGTTTGTTTAAGCAGACATATTTAATCCATTCTCTTGATATATGTTCCACACCACTTTCTTTATTGTCCTTTCTCTCTCTCTCTCTCTGGATTAAGCCAAATAGTTTCTCTGTATGGTCAATGTTATTTTCTTTTCTTTTCCCCCCACCTCCTTCTTTATTTTCCTTTCTTTCTCTCTGGATAAAGCTGTATAGTTTCTCTGTCTGGTCAATTTTTATTTTTTCTTTTTCTCCACCCTGTCATTTCTCTCTTTGTATAGTATAAGGCCTCTTCCATTAGCACCGCCTCCACCCTGTTGTTTACTTGTAGCTAGTGTTTCTGTTTTTTTGTTTTGGGGTATTTTTTGTTTCTGTGTTTGCATGTTTTTGTTTTCTGTTTGTTTTTTGTTTGTTCGTTTATTTTCCTTTCCAGGGCTACTTCAACAAACAAATCAAAGCACACTGAGTGGAGGGTTCAAAACATCACTATGAGTAAGGAGATAAAGTAAGGAGAGAGCAAGTAACATTCTCCAAAAAATACCTCCTGAAGGGCCAGGTTCTGGACAGTTTATGACCCCTCTTTACTATAGTAGTGCTCCAGGTACAGGGCACATAACAAGATTTAAAAACACATAAGAGACAGAATACTAGCCAAAATGATGAAACAGAAGAATTCTCCTCAAAAGAAATTCCAGGAAGAAATGACAGCTAAAGAATTGATCAAAACAGATATAAACAATATAACTGAACAAGAATTTAGAATAACAGTCATAAGATTAATTGCTGGACTTGGAAAAAGCATAGAAGACACAGAAAATATATTGCTGCAGAGATCAAGGAACTAAAAAATAGTCATGATGAATTAAAAAATGTTGTAAATGAGGTGCAAAATAAACTAGAAGCGGTGACAGTGAGAATTGAAGAGGCAGAGGGGAGAACAGGTGAAATAGAAGATAAAATTGTGGGAAAAGATGAAGCTGAGAAAAAGAGAAATAAAAAAATTCTGGACCACTAGAGGAGAATTAGAGAACTAAGTGATTCAGTGAAGCAGAACAATATCCATGTCATAGGACTTGAAGAAGAGAGAGAGAAAGGGGCTGAAGGTGTACTTGAACAAACCATAGCTGAGAAGTTCCCCAATCTGGAAGGAAACAGACATTTAAAAACAAGAGGCACAGAGAACTCTCTTCAGACATAACTTGAATTGATCTTCTGCACAACATATATATTGAAAGTGGCAAAATACAAAGATAACGAGAGAATTCTGAAAGCACCTAAGGATAAACAGGCCATAACCTACAAGAGCAGACTAGTAGCAGACCTATCTACTGACACTTGGTAGGCCAGAAAGGAATGGCAGGAAGTTTTCAATGTGATGAATAGGAAAAAATATGCAACCAAGAATCCTTTATCCAGGAAACCTGTCATTCAGAATTGAAGGAGAGATAAAGGTTTTCCCAAACAGTAAAAACTGAAGGAATTCATCACCACTAAACCAGCCCTACAAGAAATCCTAAGGGGGACTCTGTGAGTGTTGCAAAGATGACAAAGGACCAGAGACATCATTCAAGCATTAAACCTACAGATAACACAATGACTCTAAACCCATATCTTTCAATAATAACACTGAATGTAAAAGGACTAAATGCTCCAATAAAAAGATATAGGGTATCAGAATGGATAAAAAAACAAGACCCATCTATTTGCTGTCTACAAGTGACATATTTTAGACCTGAGAACACCTTCAGATTGAAAATGAGGGGATGGAGAACCTTCTATCATGCTAGTGGAAGTCAAAAGAAAGTTGGAGTAGCCATACTTTTATCAGACAAACTAGATTGTAAACTAAATACTGTAACAAGAGACTAAGAAGGGCATTATATCATAATTACGGGGTCTATCCATCAAAAAGAGCTAACAATTATAAATGTTTAAGCACTAAATTCAATAGCACCCAAATATATAAAACAATTAATCACAAACGTAAGCAATCTTATTGGTAAGAATGTGGTAATTGCAGGGGACTTTAATACTCCACTACAACAATGGACAGATCATCTAGACAGAAAACAAATAAAGAAGCAAAGGCCCAGAATGATACACTGGACCAGATGGACTTGACAGATATATTTAGAACTTTTCATCCTAAAGCAGCAGAATATACATTCCTCTCGAGTGCACATGGAACATTCTCCAGTATAGATCACATACTGGGTCACAAAACAGCCCTCAATAAATACAAAAGAACTGAGATCATACTGTGCACACTTTTAGATCACAATGCTATGAAACTTAATTAAAATCAACCACAGGAAAAAGTTTGGAAAACCTTCAAATGCATGGAGGTTAAAGAATATCCTACTAAAGAATGAATGGGTCAACCAGGCAATTAAGGAAGAAATTTAAAAATATATGGAAACAAATGAAAATGAAAACACAACAATCCAAACCCTTTGGGATGCAGCAAAGGCAGTCCTAAGAGGACAATACATTGCAATCTCGGCCTATCTCAAAAAATAAGAAAAATCCCAAATACAAAATCTAACAGCACACCTAAAGGAACTAGAAGCAGAACAGCAAAGAAACCCCAAAGCCAGCAGGAGAAGAGAAATAATAAAGACCAGAGCAGAAATAAACAATATAGAATCAAAAAGAAAAAAACAACAACAGTAGAACAGATCAATGAAACTAAAAGTTGGTTTTTTGAAAAAATATTTTGTTTTGAAAAAACAAAATTGATAAACCTCTAGCCAGACTTCTCAAAAAGAAAAGAGGACCCAAATAGATAAAGTCATGAATGAAAATGGACTTATCACAACAAATCCCTCAGAAATACATCTTGGAAATTATCAGAGAATACTATGAAAAATTATATGCCAACACACTGGACAACCTGGGAGAAATGGACAAATTTGTAGACACCCACACACTACCAAAACTCAAATGGGAAGAAATAGAAAACTTGAACAGACCCATAACAAGTGAAGAAATTGAATCAGTTATCAAAAATATCCCAACAAATAAGAGTCCTGGACAAGATGGCTTCCCATGGGAATTCTACCAGACATTTAAAGCAGAGTTAATACCTGTCTTTCTCAAGCTGTTCCAAAAAATAAAAATGGAAGGAAAACTTCCAGACTCATTCTATGAAGCCAGCATTACCTTGATTTCTAAGCCACACAGAGACCCCACAAAAAAGGAGAATTACAGGCCAATATCCCTGATGAACACGGATGTAAAAATTCTCAACAAGATACCAGCAAATCAAATTCAACAACATATAAAAAGAATTACTCACCATGTTCAACTGGGACTCCTTCCTGGGCTTCAGGGCTGGTTCAATATTCACAAATCAATCAGTGGGATACATCACATTAATAAAAGAAAGAATAAGAACCATATGATCCTGTCAATAGATGCAGAAAGAGCATTTGACAAAATATAGCATTCTTTCTTAATAAAAACCTTCAAGAAAGTCAGGATAGAAGGAACATACTTAAACATCATAAAAGCCATTTACAAAAAGCCCACAGCTAATATCATCCTCAATGGGGAAAAACTGAGAGCTTTCCCCCTGAGATGAGAAACATGACAGGGATGTCCACTCTCACAACTGTTGTTTAACATAGTGTTGGAAGTCCTAGCATCAGCAATCCGACAACAAAATGAAATAAAAGGCATCAAAGTTGGCAAAGAAGTCAAACTTTCACTTTTTGCAGACGACATGATGTTCTACATGAAAAACCCAAAAGACTCCACCAAAAGACTCCTAGAACTGATACATGTATTCAGCAAAGTTGCAGGGTACAGAATCAATGGACAGAAATATGTTGCATTTTTATACACCAATAATGAAGCAACAGGAAGAGAAATCAAGAAACTGATCCCATTTACAATTGTACCAAGAACCATAAAACACCTAGGAATGAACCTAACCAAAGATGTAAAAGACCTGTATGCTGAAAACTACAGAAACCTTATGAAGGAAATTGAAGAAGATACAAAGAAATGGAAAAACTTCCATGCCCATGGACTGGAAGAATAAATATCGTTAAAATGTCAATATTACCCAAAGCAATCTACACATTCAATGCAATCCCAATCAAAATTGCACCGGCATTCTTCTCAAAGCTAGAACAAACAATCCACAAAAGACCACAAAAGACCATGAATAGACAAAGTAATATTGAAAAAAGAAAACCAAAGCAGGAGGCATCACAATCCCAGACTTTAGCCTCTACTACAAAGCTGTAATCATCAACACAGTATAGGATTGGCACAAAAACAGACACATAAACCAATGGAATAGAATAGAGACTCTAGAACTGGACCCACATGGCCAACTAATCTTTGACAACACAGGAAAGAGCATCCAATGGAAAAAAGACAGTCTCTTTAGCAAATGGTTCAAGGAGAACTGGACAGCAACATGTAGAAGAAGGAAACTAGTCCACTTCCTTACACCATACACAAAAATAAATTCAAAATGGATGAAAGACCTAAATGTGGGACAGGAAACCATCAAAACCCTAGAGAAGAAAGCAGGCAACAACCTCTTTGACCTCAGCCTCAGCAATTTCTTACTTGACACATCTCCAAAGGCAAGGGAGTTAAAAGCAGAAATGAACTATTGGGACCTCATTAAGATAAAAAGGTTCTACACTGCAAAGGAAACAATCAACAAAACTAAAAGGCAACAGATGGAATGGGAAAAGATATTTGCAAATGACATATTGGATGAAAGGCTAGTATCCAAAATCTATAAAGAACTTACCAAACTCAACACCTGAATAACAAATAAGCGAGTGAAGAAATGAGCAGAAGACATGAATAGACGCTTTTCATAAGACATCCAGATGGCCAACAGACACATGAAAAGATGCTCAATGTCACTTATCATCAGAGAAATACAAATCAAAACCACACTGAGATATCACCTCACACCAGTGAGAGTGGCTAAAATGAACAAATCAGGAGACTATAGATGCTGGAGAGGATGTGGAGAAATGGGAACTCTTTTGCACTGTTGGTGGGAATGCAAACTGGTGCAGCTGCTCTGGAAAACAGTGTGGAGGTTCCTCAAAAAATTACAAATAGGGGCGCCTGGGTGGCTCAGTCGGTTGAGCATCCGACTTCAGCTCAGGTCATGATCTCACAGCTTGTGAGTTCGAGACCCATGACAGTTCTGAGCTGTCAGCACAGAGCCTGGAGCCTGCTTTGGGTTCTGTGCCTTCCCCTCTCTCTGCCCCAACCCACTTGCATTCTGTCTCTGTCTCTCTCAAATATAAATAAACATTAAAAAAATTTAAAAAAAATTAAAAATAGAACTACCCCATGACCCAGCAATAACACTACTAGGAATTTACCCAATGGATTCAGGAGTGCTGATGCATAGGGCATGTGTACCCCAATGTTTATATCAGAGCTTTCATCAATGCCAAATTATGGAAAGAGCCTAAATGTCCATCAACTGATGAGTGGATAAAGAAGATATGGTTTATATATGCAATGGAATACTACTTGGCAATGAAAAAGAATGAAATCATGCCATTTGCAACAATGTGGATGGACCTGGATGGTATTATACTGAGTGAAATAAGTCAGTCAGAGAAGGACAGATATAATATATTTTCACTCATATGTTGATCTTGAGAAACTTAACAGAAGACTGTGGGGGAAGGGAAGGGGGAAAAATAGTTACAAACAGAGAGGGAGGAAGGCAAACCACAAGAGACTCTTAAATACAGAAAACAAACTGAGGGTGGATGGGGGGTTGGGAAGAGGGAAAAATGAGTGATGGACATTGAGGAGGGCACTTGTTGGGTGAGCAATGGGTGTTGTTGTATGTAAGCCAATTTGACAATAAATTATATTCATAACAAAAAGAAACCAAATTAAATCTATCAGACCAGAATTACCTTGATACCAAAACCAGATAAAGACACTACAAAAAAAGAAATATAGGCCAATATCTCTGATGAACATAGATGCAATAATTTTCAACAAAATATTAGCAAACTGAATCCAACAATACATTAAAAAAAACATTCACCATGATCAAGTGGGATTTATTTCTGGGTTGCTAGCATGGTTCAATATTCACAAGTCAATCAATATGATACATCACATCAACAAGAGAAAGGATAAAAACCAATAGATCATTTCCATAGATGCAAAAAAAGCATTTGACAAAGCACAACATCCATTCGCAATAAAAATCCTCAACAAAGTAGATTGAGAGGTAACATACTTCAACATAATAGAGGTAATATAGGAAAAAACCACAGCTAATATCACACTCAATGCTGAAAAACTGAAAGCTTTTCCCCTAGGATCAGGTTCAAGGCAAGGATGTCCACTCTCACCACTTTTATTCAAAATAGTACTAGAATTCCCAGCCATAGCAGTCAGACAAGAAAAAGAAATAAAAGACATCCAAATGGGTAAGGAAGAAGTAAAACTTTCAGTATTTGCAGATGACATGATAGTATATATAGAAAACTCTATAGACTCCACCAAAAAACTACTAGAACTGATAAATGAATTTAGTAAGGTCACAGGTTACAAAACCAATATACAGAAATCTGTTATATTTCTAACAATATACTAACACATACACTAACAATGAATTAGCAGAAAGAGAAATTAATGAACTCTTATTTACAATTGCACCAAAAATTATAAAATACCTAGGAATAAACAAAACAAATAGGAGAAAGACCTGTACTCTTGAAAACTATAAAACACTAATGAAAGAAATTGAAGACAAGACAAAGAAATGGAAATATATCCCATGCTCCTGCTTAGAAAAACAAGTATTAAAATGTCCATACTACCCAAAGAAATTCTACAGATTCAGTGCAATCCCAATCAAAATACAAACAGCATTTCTCACAGAACTATAACAAATAATTCCAAAATTTTATGGACCACAAAAGACCCCAAATAGCTAAAGAAATCTGAAAAAGAAGAACAAAACTGGAGGTATTACACTCCCATATTTCAAGGTATATACAAAGTGGTAGTGATCAAAACAGCATGGTAATGGCATAAAAGCAGATGCATAGATCAATAGAAGAGAATTGAGATCCCATAAATAATCCCACAATTATAATGCCAATTAATCTACAACAGAGGAGGCAAGAATATGCAATGGGAAAAAGTCTTTTGGAAAAATATTGTTAGGAAAACTGCACAGCTACATGCAAAAGAATAAAATTAGACCACTTTCTTACATCATACACAAAAATAAATTCAAAATTGATTAGAGACCTAAATGTGAGGCCTGAAACCATAAAAATACTAGAAGAGAGCATAGGTAGTAATTTCTGTGACATTGGCCATAGCATCACTTTTCTAGATATGACTCCTGTGGAAAGGGAAACAAAAGCAAAAATAAATTATTGGGGGGCGCCTGGGGGGCGCAGTCGGTTAAGCATCCGACTTCAGCCAGGTCACGATCTCGCGGTCCGTGAGTTCGAGCCCCGCGTCGGCTCTGGGCTGATGGCTCGGAGCCTGGAGCCTGTTTCCGATTCTGTGTCTCCCTCTCTCTCTCTGCCCCTCCCCCGTTCATGCTCTGTCTCTCTCTGTCCCAAAAATAAATAAAAAAACGTTGAAAAAAAAATAAATAAATTATTGGGACTACATCAAAATAAAATGCTTCTGCACAGCAGTGGTAATAATCAACAAAACAAAAAGACAACCTAGTGAAAAGGAGAAGACATTTTCAAATGATATACCCAATAAGGAGTTAGTGTCCAAAATATATAAAGAACTTAGATAACTCAACACCAAAAAAATAAATAATGCAATTTAAAAATGAGCAGAAGACATGAACAGACATTTTTCCAAAGAAGACATCCAGATGGCCCACAGATACATGAAAAGATGCTCAACACCACTCATCATCAGGGAAATGCAAATGAAAACTACAATGAGAATGTTAGAATTGCTAAAATCAAGAAGACAAGAAAGAACAAATGGCGAGGATGTAGCGAAAAAGGAACCCTCTTCCACTGTTTGTGGGAATGTAAACTGGTGCAGCCAGTGTAGAAAACAGTATGGAGGTTCCTTGAAAAATTAAAAAGAGAACTACTATATGGTCCCTTAAATCCACTATTGGGTATTTTCCCAAGGAATACAAAGATACTAATTCAGAAAGATATATGTACCTATATGTTTATTGAAGCATTACTTACAATAGTTAAATTATGGAAGCAACTAAGTGTCCATCCATAGATGAAAGAAGGTAGAAAACATGGCACATATACACAAAGGAATATTATTCAGCCATAAAAAAGAATATAATCTTGCCATTTGCAACAACATGCATGGGTGTAGGGTATATAATTTCTTTAATGTTTATTTATTTTTGACAGATAGTGTGAGCAGGAAGGTGTAAAGAGAGAGGGAGACAGAGAATCCCAAGCAGGCTCCATGCTGTCAGCACAGAGCCTGTGCTGTCAGCACAGCACATAGCACCACAGAGCTGTCACATAGCTCGAACTCATGAACTGTGAGATAATGATCTGAGCCGAAATCAGGAATAGGACGCTTATCCGACTGAGCCACCTAGGTACTCCTAAGGGTATAATGTCAACTGAATTAAGTCAGTCAGAGTAAGATACTTATCATATGATTTCACCCATATATGGCATTTAAGAAACAAAAGAAATGAACAAAGGAAAAAAAACAGACAACTCAAAAAACTGGACTCTTAGGGGCACCTGCGTGGCTCACTCCATTAAGCGTCTGACTTCAGCTCAGGTCATGATCTCACAGTTTGTGGGTTCATGCCCTGCACTGGGCTGTAAGCTGTCAGCACAGAGCCTGCTTCGGATCCTCTGTCCCCATCTCTGCTCCTCTCCTGCTCACACACGCACTCTCTCTCAAAAATAAATAAACATTAAAAAATAATTTTAAAAACCGGACACTTAAATATAGAGAACACACTGCTGGTTACCAGAGGGGTGGTAGGTGGGGGATGAATGGAATAGGTGAAGGGGATTAAAAGTACACTTATCATGATGAGTACAATGTATAGAATTGTTGGATCACTATATTGTACACCTGAAACTAACACAACACTGTATTAATCATACTGGAATTAAAAAAAATTTTTTTACACCATTACCTAATGTGATTTATTCCAGTGTACAAGGATGGTTAACACAAAAATTCATTAATATATCATTTTACTAGAATAAAGAGCAAAAGTTACATAATAATCTTAATGCATACATAAAAACATTTATTTTAACAATATTCAGTACTCATCCATGACAAAAACTCTCAGCAAACTTGGAATAAAAGGTAACTTCCTTAATCTGATTAACATACAGTAAACATTATACTTAATGGTGAAATACTGAAACTTTTACCTTTAATACTGGGAATAAGGCTAAGATCTTTGCTTTTACCTCTTCAACATCATACTAGATATTCTAGCCAGTGCAACCTGGCAAGAAAAAGAAATAAAATGCCTCGAAATTGGAAAGAAGACGTAAAATTATTTTCAGTTGTAGAGAACATTATCATATATATAGAAATCCTAAGAAATTCACAAAAAGTTATTAAAACTAATAAACGAGTTCAGCAAAATCACAGGATTCATGGACAAAAATCAACTGCATTCCTTTAGCAAGAAACAATATGAAAATGAAAATAAGAAAACAATTCTATTCATAATATCACCAGAAAGAACAAAATGTTTAGGAATAAACTGAACAAAAGAAGTGCAAGATTCTGTACATTGAAAAATACAAACATTGCAGAAACTTGAAAAGATATAAATAAGTGGGAAGACATTGCATATTCATACATTCATAGATTCAATATTATTAAGATGGCACGGCTTCCTAAATTGATGATAAATTCAATGTCATCCCTATCAATATTCTAGCAGGCTTATCTATGAAATAAACAAGCAGATCCTAAATGTGTATGAAAATACAAAGAACCTAGAATAGCCAATACAACCTTGAAAAGAAGAATAAAGGACTTATACCACCTGATTTCAAAAATTTATATAAATCTAGAATAATTAAGAAAGTATGGTTCTGGCGTAAGGATAGACATAGAGAAAACAGAACAGAATTTTGACTGTAGAAGTAAATTATTCCAATTATGGTCAATTGATTTTTTTTTTTAATTTTTTTTTCAACATTTTTTATTTATTTTTGGGACAGAGAGAGACAGAGCATGAACGGGGGAGGGGCAGAGAGAGAGGGAGACACAGAATCGGAAACAGGCTCCAGGCTCCGAGCCATCAGCCCAGAGCCTGACGCGGGGCTCGAACTCACGGACCGCGAGATCGTGACCTGGCTGAAGTCGGACGCTTAACCGACTGCGCCACCCAGGCGCCCCATGGTCAATTGATTTTTGACAAAGGTCCCATGGCACTCAAATAAGGGAAAGGACAGTCTTCTCTACAAATGATGCAGCGACAGTTGGATGTCCACAAACCAAATGATTAATTTAGATCCTTAACTGACTCCCTACAAGTTACAGGAGCTTAGTGAACACTTTTCAGTCTCTGTTGAACCCCCAGAAGGGCCAAGTAAAGACCAAGTAAAAACCAAGTTCCTGGAAAATAATGTCCTAGGACAAAACCTAAATAGATTCACACTAAACAAACCTATAATCAAGACTCAAGGAGATAAGGCTGATTCTCCAGTAATATAACTGGCAGCTAGAACAAAGCTCAACATTCTTCAGAGGAGGAATCAGAGTTCAGAGTTTCCACAACTTAGCATCCATCAGCTCAGTATATAATTAAAAGTTACTAGACACATGATGTAACAGATTAAATTGCCTACACCATCTTTTTTCTACTGAATTGAACTCAAAGAGCAAAGGGTAAGCAAAACTGCTAATGCTAATCACTAGCCCTTTAGTTTCTTTCTCACCAAAAAGAAACCAATATTGATTTTTGGATGTTCAAGGTAGAAAAGCAAAACACTCAAGAATAAACTCCTTAAACAAGCTGTTTGAATAAAAAGTATTATTCAGATTTCATAGAGCCTTTTGTTGTTTGGCTCTGGATGCACTTACCAAAATGGATCCTAACACGATTTTTACTTTTTTTTTTTTAACTGGAAAGAATAGGAAACTGTGTTTAATAACCTTGTATAAAATTATTATAAAATAATAGTATTTTCAGGGGCACCTGGCTGGCTCAGTTGGTGGAGCATGTAACTCTTGATCACAGGGTTGTGAGATCAAGCCCCATGTTGGGCATGGAGCTTACATTAAAAAAAAATAAATAAATAAAAATAAAGGGGTATCTGGGTGGCTTAGCCAGTTAAGCATCTGACTTCAGCTCAGCTCATGATCTCAAGCTTCGCGTCAGGCTCTGTGCTGACAGCTCATAGCCTGGAGCCTGCTTTGGATTCTGTCTCCCTTGCTCTCTGTTCATCCCCCCGCTCATGCCCTCCCTCCCTCCCTCTCTCTCTCTCTCTCAAAAATAAATAAACATTAAAAAATAATAATTAAAAAATGGTATCTTCAAGAAGCTGTCAAAGCATAACTGTTACCTATTAATGATGCCTTGAATTCAGTAAACTCAAAAAAGTTCTAAATTAACATAAGACTATTAGGATGACCGTAGAGTTTTGTAAAAGTAAAATTTAAATAGTCTTTCCATTGTTAGGTCATGCTGATGTTCTGGGTGGGAGTGGGATACCATTATTATATCAGTGGGGCTGTGTATAACCCAGAAAATCTATTCTGTCTCATTTGAAGTCATTAATTTGACATAATATGAATAAAACTATCATTATCACTTTTTTCTATATGATCATTGTACTAAGAACTAAATATAAACACCTTCCACCACCACTCTGGTCACCATCTCTTTAGTTACATTACTCACATTTAACATGATATGATACCACCTCAAATAGTATCAATTAGTTAAACTAAAGTAGCCTAATCAGCTTGCTACATAACCCAACCTCTCTCTCATTACCCAAGAAAGAAATGGAAAATACCACGCTAAATGCTGTTCATAGTGCCAAATAATTCAGGGTGCATAGGCAGAAGTGTGATCAGGGAACATAGAGGAGTAACATCACAATTCTTTATTCAATCGGAGTTATAAGAAGAAGTCTGCATTCAAAGTTCCCACCAAAGAAAAGATAGTCAGAAGCAGAGTATTAACTTCACAGGCAAAAGCTGGGGCCAAGTGCAAAGAAACAGTTCATACCCAGACAGGAAACTTCTCTGGATCTAAAGCAGAGAGATGAGATCATAGACAGTAGTGTAAACCTGCACTAACACATCTGCCCACTGCTCTCTCAGTGACATAATAGATTAAACAGATGAGTCCCAACAAGTGGGAACTACTTCTTGCAACAGAGTAAGTTTCAGGAAGTTGAAGTTGCAGCTGATATGTATGTTATGTTAAAAGAAGAGAGCATTCTTCAGAATGAAATTTTTTCAATGTTTACTTATTTTTGAGAAAGACAGAGACAGAGCACATGCGGGGGAGGTGCAGAGAAAGAGGGAGACACAGAATCCAAAGCAGTCTCCAGGCTCTGAGCTGTTAGCACAGAGCCTAACACAGGGCTTGAACTCACAAACTCCAAGATCATGACCTGAGGGGGAGCCTAAGTTGGATACTTAACTGACTGAGCCACCCAGGCAACCCAAGACAGAATCCTTTTTTAAAAAAATTTACCTCTAAATCTCTTTATCTCTAATAAATACTGAAAATAAGAATGCAAAGGTTTCTTTAATTTTTATTTATTTACTTTTTAAGTTTATTTATTTTGAGAGAGAGAGAGAGAGGGAGAGCCCATGTGCGCAAGCAGGGGAGGGGCAGAGAGAGAGAGAGAGAGAGAGGGAGAGAGAGAGAATCCCAAGCAGCTCTGCACTGTTAGTATGGAGCCCATTGAGAGACTGAAACTCACTAACCATGAGATCATGACTTGAGCTGAAATCAAGAGTCATAGATGCTTAACTGACTGAGGCACCCAGGCCCCTCCAAAGGTTTCTTTTATTTTTTAAATTTTTTTAATGTTTATTTATTTTTGAGAGAGAGAGAGAGACAGAGTGCAAGCAGGTGAGGGGCAGAGAGAGAGGGAGACAGATACTGAAGCAGGCTTCAGGCTCTGAGCTGTCAGCACAGAGCCCAATGCGGGGCTTGAACCCACAAACCATGAGATCATGACGTGAGCCGAAGTCGAACGCTCAACTGACTGAGCCACCCAGGTGCCCTAAAGGTTTTTTTTAAATTATAGTTTTCTAGGGGTGCCTGGGTGGCTCAGTCGGTTAAGCGTCTGACTTCGGCTCAGGTCACGATCTCGCGGTCCGTGAGTTCGAGCCCTGCGTCGGGCTCTGTGAGGACCACTCAGAGCCTGGAGCCTGTTTCAGATTCTGTGTCTCCCTCTCTCTCTGACGCTCCCCTGTTCATGCTCTGTCTCTCTCTGTCTCAAAAATAAAATAAACGTTAAAAAATTTTTTTAAAAATTATAGTTTTCTATATGTAAAAGCTACGCAAGGTGACTACAAGGTGACACAGAAACACACACACACACACACACACACACACACACAGAATTGCCATATGACCCAGCATTTCTGAGTCCCATTAGGGCCTCCTATATGCAGAACCTACAGGGAGCCAGCTGCTAAAAGACATGAGGGTTTTCAGGGTCCCAGAACCAGCATAACAGAACAGATTTCAAACTCAAAGACAACAGCTTAACAACCAACATCCTTTCTAATTCTTATACCTTTTATTGTTTTTTTCTTGCCTTACTGCCCTAGCTAGAGCCTCCACTACAACTCTGATAGAGGTGGTGACAGGAGACATTATTGTCACATTCCTGACATCAAAAGGAAAGCTTTCACAACTTTGTTAAGTATGATACATTCTGTCACTTTTGGGAATAATCTGCCAAATTCCCTTTTAGTCCTAGTTTTCTACGATCTGTTAAATTTTACCAACTAATGGATATTAAATTATATCAGATGCTATTTTCTTGCTTTATTGAAAACGTCCTATATTTTTTCTTTACTTTGGTAATGGTGTGAATTACATTGCATTCCTTGAATAAATCCCACTTGGTCATGGTGTATGTTTGTGTACCCTCAAAATTCGTATGTTAAAGTCCTTACGTCCAGCATGGTTTATCTGGAGATGGAGCTCTCAGGAAATAATTTAGGTTAACTGAGGTCATAAGGGAGGGGCCCTGATCACGTAGAATTCGTGCCTGTATAAGAAAAGACACCAGAGAGCTCATGCTCTTTCTCTCTGGGCAATCAGAAGAAAGGCCATAGGAGGACAATATGGTTGTCTACAAGCCAGGAGAGCTTTGACAGAAACTGAACCCTGATGGAACCTTGATCTTGGACTTTCCAGCCTCCAAAATTGTGAGAAAGTAAGTTTCTGTTGTGTAAGCCACCCAGTCTGTGGAGTTCTGTGACGGCAGCTTGAGCAGACTAACATGAAGTATGTGATATTTATGTACTGATGTATTTGGTTTGAGAATATTTTGTTTAGGATTTTTTCATCTATATTCTGAGGGTTTTTTATTTCTCCTAACATCCTTTTTAGTTTCATTTCTCATCATCTCCTTGTAGAGTTTTGATTTAAGGTTATGTTGGCCTCATATGCACAAATTTTTTTAATTGTCATTATTTCTTAGATGTTGCATGAAAGTACATAGTGAAGCCATGTGTGCTTGAAGGTGTTTTTGTGGCAATTTGTTTAATGGTTCTAAGACTATTTTGATTCTCTAGTTTTCCTGTATCATAAAAAACAAGTTGTATTTTTCTAGGAATTTCAGATGTTTTTCTAAAATTGGCATAAGGTTGTTCATAATAACCTCTATTAACTTTTTAAATGGCTTACAACAAATGGTTATGTGTGCCTTCTCCCCTTTTTTATTTATCAATCCAATTTTAGCTTCGTTGATCTTTTCAACTGTATATTTGTTTATTTTATTAATTGCTACCCTTGCCTTTAGTATTTCCTACTTTGACCTTATGGAGTTTATTTTGTTGTATTTTTTCTAACTTCCTGAAATTAATGCTTAGATCATTGATATTCAACGTTTCTCATTTCTTTATAATACATTTTTAGCCTGGAAATTAACCTCTAAGCACTAATTAGGTATACCACACAAATTTTAATAAGCTGTATTTTTATTATCATTCAGTTCAAAATCTTCTCTAATATCCACTCTGATTTCATCTTTGAACCATGAGTTATTTGGTAATGTATTTATAAATTTCCAAATGTATATTTTCTTTTATAAAAATATTTTAGCTTAATTTCATTTTGATCAGAAAACATAATTTCAACCTTTGAAATGTGTTTAGACTCTACTGCACAACAAATAGTCAGCTTTTACAAATGTTTTTTTAATCCTTGAAAAATCTGTATTCTGCAGTTGCTGTATGCCATAATAATCAAGTTTGTTAATTATTTTGTTCAAATCTACAACCTGATATTTTTTCTTCTTATTTAATCAATTATTGACACAGGAATGTTAAAATCTGTCACTATGATTATGGATTTATCTATTTATTCCTGTAGTTCTATCCATATTTTCTTTTTCTTCCCCTGAAGCTATTATTAATCACCACAGAAATTTAGAATTTTTTTAAACCTTCCTGTGAATTAAATATTTTATGATTATGAAGTCCTCTTCTTTATTTCTGGTAATTATTTTTGTCTTAATACCTTTATCAGCTTTTCTTTGGCCATTTTGTAGTATATATTTTTCCATATTTTTACTTTCAATCTTTCTGTTCCCTTATATTTTAGCTATGCCTCTTGTATGAAAAATTTGTTCATTTTTTCATTGAATCTGAAAGATATTTTTTAATTAGACCATTTAGTACCTGTATCAGTCTAGGTCCACTTAAGAGAGAGAAAACACATGGTAATTTGTAGGGAAAATGTAATACAAATTATGTTATTACCTATAGTAATGGGTAATGAGGGATCAGCTAGTAAAAAGCAAAGCAAATTATAATGAATATAGCATGTATAAGTAATAACCACTACTTTACAGATGGGATCGAGTGTTAAAGGAAAAGTACATCTCCCACCCTCACCACCTCAGGGCTGAGAGATCAGCCCTGGCTGACCAAGCCATGGCTTGCTGGATGACAGAGAATTCTCTGTGATGCCACATGGTTGGAACTTTCTGGAAATCTGCCCTCTGGCTCTGGAACTTACCAGAAATCTTCACTTTGGGGTGCTGGGGAAAGCTGTTCATGGGCTGGAACCTCACATGAGGTACTCTGCTACAAAGCCCCCCAAGGAGTGGAAAGTTGCTGGCTGCTGGCTGCTGCAGGCCACCGTGCACTGCAAGAAACTCGCTCTGGAGAAAGGGCAAATGCCTGAGGCTGGGAAGCCATATGTTCTGCAGGAGCTGGGTGCTGGGAAGCTGCCCATGCTGCAGGAGCCTGAAGAGTCAACACAGTGGAACCAGGAAGTAAGAAAGTTTTTCCTGGGTCCTCTCCTAGCACCCTCTATGACAAAGCTTCAGGTCCATCTGGCAAAGGAAAAAAAAAAAATTTTAAGGCCCAGAACCATTTTCACAGAGCAAAAACAAGGGTGAATTTGGAGCTAAGGCAATAAATCAATGAACAGCAAACAGTCCATTTGTATTTTAATATCTGAGTTTAAATCTACCAGCTTATAATGTGCTTATATTTGTCCCATTTGTTTTAGGTTCCTCTTTGTTCTCTTTCTTGCTTTTTTTTTTTTTTTTTTTTTTTTTTTTGGTTATTTTTATTCTTCTATTTCCCTCCTCTTTTAGTTTGGAAAATATGCATTATTTTGCTACTGTTTTAGAGCTTATTCTCTGATTAAAAATAGATTATTTTACTTAAAATTTTTTTAACAGCTTTGAGATAATTTACATGCAATAAAATTCATTCACTTCAAGTGTACAATTAAATTACTTTTTAATAATTTTGTAGAGTTGTGAAACTATCAACACAGTTTAATTTTAGGACATTTCAATCATCAAAAAATAAGTGCTTTAAAAAAATTTTTTTAATGTTTATTTATTTTTGAGAGAGACAGAGACAGAATGCGAGTGGCTTAGGGGCAGAGAGAGAGGAAGACACAGAATCCAAAGCAGGCTCCAGGCTCCAAGCTGTCAGCACAGAGCCCGATGCGGGGCTCGAAACCATGAGCTGTGAGATCATGACCTGAGCTGAAGTCAGACGCTCAACCGACTGAGCCACCCAGGCGCCCCACCAAAAAATAAGCCTTGTGGCCAATCTGCAGTTACTCCCTTTCCCGTACCTAGTTTCAAGCAACCACTGATCTGCTTTCTCTATGTATAATTTTGCCTTTTCTAGAAATTTCATATAAATGGATCATACAGAATGTGGCCTCTTGTGTCTGGCTTCTTTCACTTATAATGTTTTTGAGGTTCATCCATATTGTAACAAATATTAGTACCTCATTCTTTTTTATTCAAAATAGTAGTCAATTTTGTGTATGAACTACATTTAGTTTTATCTATTTACCAGATGATGGACATTTGAATTATTTCCGCTTTTTCACTTATTATGAAAAATGCTTCTATGACCATTTGTGTACAAGTCTTTACATTGACATATATTTCAGTTTTGGTGGGTAAATACCTAAGAAAAGAATTGCTCGGTTATAGGGTAAATCTATATTTAACATTTTAAGAAACTGTCAAACTGTTTTCCAAAGTGGCTGCACCATTTTACATTCCTGTTAGTAATGTATTAGGGTTCCAGTTTCTATACATCCTCACCAACAATGGTTATTCTCATTTTTATTATAGCCATTTTTGTGACTGTGAAGTGTTAATACATTATGATTTTAACTTGCATTTTCCTAATAAATGATATCAAGCATCTTTTCTGTACTTATTAGCCATTCATTCATGTGTCTTTTTTGCTGAAATGTCTATTCAAATCTTTTCTCCATTATTTGCCTTTTAATTGAGTTGTTATGGGTACAAGTCCCTTATTGAATATGTGATTTGAAATTTTTTCCAGGGCACCTGGGTGGCTCATTTAGTTAAGCATCTGACTTTGGCTCAGGTCATGATCTCACAGTTTGTGGGTTTAAACCTCACATCAGGCTCTGTGCTGACAGCTCAGAGCTTACAGCCTACTTTGGATTCTGTGTCTCCCTCTCTCTCTGCCCTTTCCCCGCTCTCTCTCTCTCTCTCTCTCTCAAAAATAAACATTAAACATTAAAAAAAATTTTCCATTCTCTGGCTTGTCTTTTCACTTCCTTACTATGTCTTTTAAAGGGCAAAAATTTTTAATTTTGGTGAAGTCCAATTTATCATTTTTTTTCTTGTATCCCTTATGCTTTTAATGTCCTAAGAAATCTTTGCCTAACCTAAGACCCTGAAGATATACTCCAATGTTTTCTCTTTTTTTTAAGATTTTATTTTTTATTTTATTTTTTTAAGTTTATTTTTGACGGAGAGAGAGAGAGCACCAGTGCGGGAGGAGCAGAGACAGAGAGAGGGAGACACAGAATCTGAAGCAGGCTTCAGGCTCTGATATGTCAGCAGAGAATGCTGGGGCTCAAACCCACGAACTGTGAGATCCTGACCTGAGCTGAAGTCAAACACTCAACCAACTGAGCCACTCAGATGCCCCTTTAAGATTTTAAGTAATCTCCACACCCAACGTGGGGCTCAAACTCACAATCCCAAGAACAAGAGTCACATACTCTACCGACTGAGCCAGCCAGCCGCCTGTACTCCATGTTTTCTTTTAGGATTTTCATAGTTTTAGCTCTTACATTTATGTTTATGACCCATTTTGAGTTTGTTTTTGTGTATGGTATGAGGCAAGAGTCTAAATTTGTCATTCTGTATGTGAATATCCAATTGTTCCAACACTATTTGTTTAAAAAAATCCTTTCCCTCATTGAATTGCCTTGCCACCTTTGTTGAAAATCAAATTACAATGAATATAAGGGTTTATATCTGTTTTATATCAGAACTCCAAATACATTCATGACTTGCCAAATTCTAATGATAATTAGTACTTTACTTTCTCTCCAGAGTACCTTAATTCTATTTAACTTCCTCTATTGATTTATATGCTAGCATTATCATGTGTTTCAATTTCTATAGATTTTGAACCCCTCAAAAATTATTTTTATTATTTTATATAATCCATGTTGATGTTTATCATTTTTGTGCTCTTCATTCCTTCTTGCATCTGGAAACTTCCATCTAGGACCATTTTCTTTTTTTTTGCCTAGAGAATACCCTTTAGTATTTCCTTTAATGTGAGTCTGCTGGTGATGGATTATGTTAATTTTTGTTTGAGTGAAATATTTCTGAAGAATATTTTCACTAGACATTGAATTTTAGGTTGATAGTTGTTTTCTTTGAGCTTGTTCAAAAAATTACCCTGTTATCTTCTGGTTTCTATTGTCTTTTTAAAGTATCTTTTATTATCCTTAGCTTTTATATTCTGGATATTTGCTCTGCCAGCACTCTCTTCCAGATCACTGTTGTTGCTGTCTTTCTTTTAATGTTTATTTATTTATTGTGAGCGGGTGGAAGGGGCAGAGAGAGGGATGAGAGACAGAATCCCAAGCAGGGTCCACACTGTCAGTATGTGCCCGATGCAGGGCTCTATCTCATGAACCATGAGATCATGAGCCAAAATCAAGAGTCTGACGTTTAACTGACTGAACCCCTCAGGCACCCCCAGATCACTGTTTTTTAAACTTTGTCAAAATTTCTGTGAAATCCATGTACTGATAAGGATTTCTATTTGTCTTAAAAATAGAAATGATTTCTATTTTTTTTAAAAAAGTTGTAGTTTATTAAGGACAGTCACAAATTCTTTGTCATACTTCCCATTGAGAAATGGAGTCTAATTCCTCTCTCTGAATCTGAGATAACTTTGATGATTTTCTTGGCCAATAGAATGCATTGGAAATGATGTGGGATTTTCAAGGCTATATCATAAGAAGTTTTGTAGCTTCCACTTGGGCCTTTTGAAATGATTGTTCTGGGGATACTTAACACTCAAGATGCTCCCATTGGGATCCCAGCCATCATGCTGTAAAAAATCAAGCCACATGGGGCGCCTGGGTGGCGCAGTCGGTTAAGCGTCCGACTTCAGCCAGGTCACGATCTCGCGGTCCGTGAGTTCGAGCCCCGCGTCAGGCTCTGGGCTGACGGCTCGGAGCCTGGAGCCTGTTTCCGACTCTGTGTCTCCCTCTCTCTCTGCCCCTCCCCCGTTCATGCTCTGTCTCTCTCTGTCCCAAAAATAAATAAAAAAACGTTGGAAAAAAAAAAAAAATCAAGCCACATGGAGAATGTGTAGGCACTTACCGAAAGTTCTAGCTAAACTCCCAGCAGACAACCAGCATCAACTTGTCTGATGTTTTTTTTTTTTTTTTAATGGTTATTTTTGAAAGACATAGAGAGAGGGAGAGAGACAGAGTGTGAGTGGGGGACGGGCAGAGAGAGAGGGAAACATAGAATCAGAAGCAGGTTCCAGGCTCTGAGCTATCAGCACAGAGCCTGACATGGGGATCAAACTCCCAAACCATGAGATCATGACCTGAGCTGAAGTCAGATGTTTAACCGACTGAGCCAC
>NC_064809.1:67645806-67831704 GCF_023721935.1 Panthera uncia | reverse complement strand
CCCCCGCCGTGTGCTCTTCGTCTGTTGCTTTTCATACAAGTGAATTGTCTTGGATATCCAACCCACTTAAGTCTTCCAAGAATTGTAACCCAAAGACAATTCCACTGTTTACAGTCAGACAAGGAAACAGATTAGGATCAGCACTAGATCAGACTCAGTGCTTCTCTTCCAGTTCTCTTCTCCATGCCATCCTTCTCCCACCTTTTTCTTATTAATCCCCAGAGTTTTTGGAAATTCCATTTTTCTACTTTTCCCGCCACTCTTTTATTCTTCTTTCTTGGACATAAAAGCATCCATTTTAGAGGCCTCTGATTTGCTCAATTGGTGGAACATGTGACTCTTGATCTTGGGGTCATAGGTTCGAGCCCCATGTGCGTGTGGAGCCTACTTAAAAAAATAAAATAAAATAAATAAAAATGATTGACCCATTTTTACAAAAGAATTTAGACTACAAAGAGGAGATGAAAAATGGAGCTGAATTATATTAAAATAGTTGGAATTTATTGTGAGAAAATAATGTGCATAAAATGTATAGAAGACTGAAAATCATTGTTTTATTTTTTAAGACCAAATTTTATGACATTATCCTACAGGGTTAATGAGTAATCACTCAAAATTTATACAAATCTAGAAAAGCAATTATGCCAGTTATATTGCTATAGTGTGTTGGAAATAACTTGCCTTACTAAGCACAAATATATAAAAATCCTGGTGTTGGTGAAAAAAACTAATGCTGTTTTTAGTGTAACACTATATTTGTTGTTCAGAAAAACATTATTTGACCAATAGCGTAAACGATGTAATAAATAAATAAGATGTTGTTTTAGGACAAGATATGATTTTCAGTGGAAATGATGTGACACAAGTATACAAATCTAGGTATTAACAAGCTGTGTTATAATGGGGTTTTATCATACCAATAATCTACAGTGGAAAGTTTTCTAGGGAGCCTCTGAATTTGGGAGAAAAGTTTTAAACAATAAAATGTATAATGGTAATAAGCCCTACTTTATGTATTATGTATAACATTTTAAGGTAGCTTTGTTTCCTATGCTTGATAGGCAGTGATTTTGGGGTGTATTACTGAAGTTCACTAAATGTTAATTGTGCAGCGGGTATTTTTTTAGAATTTTTTATTGATTAGGAAATTTACAATATTTTATCCAAATTATAGGCAGATAAATTCTAAAACAATACGCTCTTTATTTATTCTTATATAATTACATATTAAGCCATCATTTCCTCTGTGCAGCTACTGTTACTGATAACATATAACTTACACTGAATGCATATCATGTGCCAAGTACTAGTCTAAGCACTCTAAATGTATTTTCTAATTTAATCCTCCCAATAACTGAAGAAGGTATGCCCATTTTACAGATGAAGAGAAGTTAAGCAATCTACATGTTTTATGGCTATAATACTAGAAGATGCTTAAATTTATGCATAGTCTAAATGATACATCTTAAATTATACGAGTTAGATTGGGCTTTATTTTTACTTTTTGAACTTATCTTTTTTATCTTTATCTTTTCTACTCTTTTTTTCTAATACCTTTTTTTAATGACTATTAAGGGCACTACAGTTACCTTTAGTAGAATTCCAGATGGTATTACCTAAAGGTTATGATAACATTAAAGATTAAAGATTAAATTGGATTATTGTAAAAGTTTAGCCAACCACAAATACCATGCAAATGAAAAAAATAACAAATTACCCTGATACAATCTTACCGGACTCGTTTTTTAAA
This sequence comes from Panthera uncia, assembly GCF_023721935.1. Taxonomy (NCBI): domain Eukaryota; kingdom Metazoa; phylum Chordata; class Mammalia; order Carnivora; family Felidae; genus Panthera; species Panthera uncia. The sequence goes on along the minus strand of NC_064809.1, from coordinate 67,829,954 downwards.
ACTTACATTTTTATCTCCATAGTACATGTCAGGAATTCTGAGGTTGGACTTGAATGTTTTATCTCTGCAGTATCAAGTGATGATCTCAACATGAGCTCTTCCGACATTCTGCAGTGGTCGTAACACTACCAAAAACTACAACTGCTTTTTAAAATCTTTACTCACAAAGATATCTGTAATTCTATGTTCTATGTTTTCTAAATAATAGTTTGGCCTTAAAATTTCAAGTCTCTTTTTATATAGAACTTCTCCTTTTAAACAGGAAAACAAACGAACACATTTTCTTGTATTCCTTCACTCAGTTCTCATCTGATAAACCCAAACATGTAGCTTTTGATAATGTATGCCTTCTCCACTATATTGCTTGAAATTAAAGAATCAGATTGCAGAAACACATATATATCAAATTATGAACTGCGCCTGTGTCTAAAATATCCGTTGGAAACAATCTTTACTAAAATAGGCTAGGGAGATGATGATTCATGCCATAATTTTATCTTCTGAATCTATAACAAATCTCTTTTGGCTAAATTCCCAGCCAAATTCTAAATATGATTTAAATCTAGATGGAACATAGCTGTCAGATTCTGTACTCATTTTAAGTTTCTTAGATCTATCCCAAAGTACTGTATTTGACCACTTGTAGCCACCAAATTACAGACAATACCAAAAACAAAAATGACTCTTAAAAAAAAAAAAACTTAAGATTTTAAGTTCTAAGTGGTCAGTCACTTTTGCTACAGTTCTGGGCGATGTAATTATTATATCAAGCACTATTTAATTTTTACTTTTTAATTCAGTTTTCTGTATCTCTATATCTAGCATAGAGGATGAAGAAATGAAGAAAATGTAGCTAAGGTTTGAGGGCCTGCTATGCGCCATGTACATGAAAAACCTTATTGCCAATCATCTTCACAATCCTGGAAGATAGTTGTTGCCCACAGGCAAAGATAGTACTCTCTTTTTTTCCTTCCTTCATCCTGTGACTCAGTCCACAAGGGGGAATTTCTATGGTTTGGTTTAGTTTGGTTTAAGGAACACTGTGGTGACCATGGCTAGTGGCTTGATGTGCGGCCTCAATCAAATGCCCCGCTCTGCTCTGGTAGGTATCATTTTTATATCACTGTAACGGTAAATTTCAAGGCTAGGTTGTGACTGAGGAGATGAGGTAAGAAGGGGAGAAAATACTGGCCATTTGGCTAGCCTTGGCCATTGGTTTTTATGGACTCTAGCCACAAAAATTTACTCTTCTTTTGGTTATGTTAGGGTTTGAAGCCAAAAATCTAGCTAACAATGATGTATAACTTTGTCTTATTTTGCCCCTATTATACAGATAGCTCCCTAAACACTATTACAGAAAGAAGAATAACAGGTCCAACACCAAATTCAGGTATGTCTGGCCAAATACCATCCAGCACAATCTTGATACTAATACTTTACTATAATTTTAACATGTTATACTAGTAAATGTCTATGCTATATGCTAGGCTCTGTTCCAAATGATTTAATCCTCACAACAAACACATTGCCTCTGAAATGAAATAATCAATTAGGAGTTGAAAATTCTATATTCTGAATACTGGCAGTAATGAAAGAGTTAAAATATTTCAAATGGCAATTTGTACAGGTGCAAGACTCCTTGGTGATTGTATAAACAGTTTTGCCTCTTAGCTGAGACTCAGTCTGAAAATTATAAAATTATAAAAATCACTTAGATTGGGGTGCCTAGGTGGCTCAGTCAGTTCAGTGTCTGACTCTTGATTTTCACTCAGTTCATGATCTCAGGGGTTGTGAGATTGAGCCCCACATCAGGCTCCATAATGGGCATGGAACCTGCTTGGGATTCTCTCTCTGCCTCTTTCTCTCTTCCCCTCCCCCACTCACAGGCGTGCACACTCGCTCTGCTAAAAAAAAAAAAAAAGTCACTTAGATTAACATGTGGTGTTAATGACTCAAGGTAAAAATAGTGACTTTTTCTTTCTTAGATTTCTATCAATTAATGAGGCTCTAATTCTGTGTCCATTTAGGGGAAAAATAATCCCAAATTATTTCTAAAAGGTAAATGAAGAACTTTCTCCCACAGATACTCAGCATTCATGTTATAAACGCAAAGGAAGAGAATTGAGTGAAACAAATGTTACTTTCTATTCATCTCACCCACAAGATTCTTACTTATAGGTCATAATTCGAGGCTGTCAGCCAGCTTCAACTAAATGCATACAAATAAAATCATTTTAGAAGATGGGAGCTCATAGGGTCTGATAAGCCAGTATACTATACGCTCTCCATATTTTGTGTTGCATGATGGATCAAAGTCTCTACACACTGTTAGGGAAGAGCTGAAACAAAAGCAGCCGAAACTTTAAACCAGATACAGAGGAGGACACAAGCAGTTCAAGGAGACCTAGTAAAATACAGCAAAATCAGAATCAGATATTGTTCAAGGACAGAAACTGAGTTGCTCAAACGACAAAATAAATACTAGTAGAGATAAACAGAAATAGCAGAGACCTAAAAGATACTTAGGATTTAGATCTGCTTGGGCTAAAAGAACAAAATCAAAGAAGAGTGGGGGAAAAGTCTCTGTGGAATCCAGAAAAGATATGCTGTGAGACCCTATTTTGGAACACAAAGCCTTATATATGTTCCCCCATTGGCTTTGAAGAGACAGTGCTCTGAATCTGGCATTTGACAGATGCTAAGGTCATACTTCCATGGGTCACGTAGTTTGGTTTTGTTCCCTAAATATTAATAATGTCACCCTCTGTCTCTAAAGTGCCTGCAGGTGGTTGCAAAAGGCACTGAGCCTGAAAGCATGAGAATGGATGTAAATCTATCTCTGCTAATAAGAAACAAGTCAGGGCATATGACCCACCAGCATTAACTCAGCACAGCCTTATTTGTATCATGTTACTAAGAACAGGAATTGGCCTATTTTAAAGGTTCTGCCAATTGGCTCCCTCTAAATGTGGAAAAACATTTATCACCATTCTTGGGATCATTGGGATTATTGGCTCTGACTTCAGATAAGTAGGATAAACAAACAGTTCAAATGGAAGCTTCTTCTGTTACATTCCTCCACACCAGGCTCTCACAGCTAATTCTAATTGAGAACTCCTAATGGATTATCCATATTTGCTTATTCACTTTTTCATGTGTCTGTATCTTCACATATACCTGTTCTAATGAACAACTCTTAAGAGTATTGTCATTTAAGATGTCTCCTAATGACTAAATATTTGCCCTATTTTGGCAATGTCAATCAGTTCATTTCCAGATAGCACTCTCCAGTGGATTTAATTTTTGCTTTTGTTGTGGGCAAGAGGTCAAATAGTTTATGGCAGGCCCTTTCTAAAAGCATCGGTGATGTATTTATTTAAATAATATCCACCTCCCAAATAAAATAAATAAATAATATTCCCACTTAAATTACCTTATATGAGGATGTGAGAGATAAAGTTTGGGTAGAGGATAGGCTGATTTCACATGATCTCTCCACTAAAAATTATGACATAGAAAATGAAAAACACTAAGATTTTTCTAGACTTCTCTTTTATGGTTATATACATCACACTACCTATCATTCTATGCTTGAGATTGCAGTGAGTGAAAAAGTAGGATAAGAAAGGAGTGGGGGTAAAGTGCAAGAAATTAGAGTGAATAAGAGAGCCACTTATAATTTGTTCAGATTTAAGGACTGGATTATTGATTTTCATAGACTAATTCCCTTATATGGAAAATATATACAGAGCTTACATCTAAGTTTTTAATTTTTTAAATTGCTATATACCTAATGCTATCTCATTTGTCCAAAAAACATCCATCCAACAAACTCTCATGTCTGTAAAAAACCAAAGGAAAAAAACACTGAGATAAACCAGAGGAGAAACTTTTACGCTAATGCTTATGAACTCTATCCAGAAGACAGCCCTTTGGTTTTCAGTTCTGTTTTCCCTGCCTATGGCAGCACAGGAGCAACAGATTAGAAAGGAAGACAAGGCAGTAACAAGCACAATGATAGCATAACAGCTGGACAATGAGAGAAGTGACAGAAAAAAATATGAAAGCAGACTGAAGACTAAAAAATTTAGGCATCTAAGTGCATGTATTATACAGACAAGCAAACCTACACATCTGAATAAAGGAGTATCTTTTACATGATATGAAGGAATTTAGATAATCAGAAGTCATTAAAGACATTTAAGTGATAGAATAACACAATCAGATTTAAATTTTTGTTTTAATTGGCTAGACAAATTTAGCAAGAACCCTACTATCTGGGCAAGTGCTAGGGTCACAGAGGTCAACAACTACCCTCCCTTCCCTGTACTCATGGGATTTACAATGTCTAGAAGGAGTCAAAGGTGCTGGGTCAGGCAGAGGACTGGATAGAAGACAAAAGATGTTAAGGAGATGAAACAACAAAACTTAGATGTGGAATGTGCCTGTAGTAGTTGCCAAGAACCAAGATTCTAAGATGAATCCTGATTTCCTACATGGGCAGTTGGATAGATAGTGATGATTAAAAGCAAGAGGAAAAATATATTGTGGGGGGAAAATGGTTCACTTCACTTCTGAGATGTTTATGGGACAGCCAGATGTCAGAAATTCTTCTGGCAATCTCTACCAAAATAACACCAGTATTCTTCACAGAGCTAGAACAAACAATCGTAAAATTTGTACGGAACCAGAAAAGACCCCAAATAGCCAAAGCAATCTTGAAAAAGAACCAAAGCTGGAGGCATCACAATCCCAGACTTCAACCTATACTACAAAGCTGTAATCATCAAGACAGTATGGTACTGGCACAAAAACAGATACACTCAGATCAATGTAACAGAATAAAGAACCCAGAAATGGACCCACAAATGTGTGGTCAACTAATCTTTCACAAAGCAGGAAAGAATATCCAATGGAATGAAGACAGTCTCTTCAGCAAGTGGTTCTGGGAAAACTGGACAGCGACATGCAGAAAAATGAACCTGAACCACTTTCTTATACCATACACAAAAATAAACTCAAAAATAAGACCTAAACATAAGACAGGAAGCCATCAAAATCCTTGAGGAGAAAGCAGGCAAAAGCCTCTTCGACCTTGGCCACAGCAAGTTCTTACTCAACACGTCTCCGGAAGCAAGGGAAGCAAAAGCAAAAAAAGAACTATTGGGACCTCATCAAAATAAAAAGCTTCTGCACAGCGAAGGAAACAATCAGGAAAACTCAAAGACAACCAACAGAATGGGAAGATATTTGCAAATGACCTATCAGATAAGGGTTAGTACCCAAAATCTATAAAGAGCTTATCAAACTCAACACCCAAAAAACAAATAATCCAGTGAAGAAATGGGCAAACGACATGAAAGACACTTCTCCAAAGAAGACATCCAGATGGCCAACCGACACATGAGAAAATGCTCAACATCACTCATCAGGGAAACACAAATCAAAACCACCATGATACCACCTCACACCTGTCAGAATGGCTAACATTAACAACGCAGGCAACAACAGATATTGGCGAGGATGCAGAGAAAGAGGATCTGTTTTGCACTGCTGGTGAAAATGCAAACTGGTGTAGCCACTCTGGAAAACAGTATGGAGGTTCCTCAAAAAACTAAAAATAGAATTACCCTACAACCCACCAATTGTACTACTAGGTATTTATCCAAGGGATACAGATGTGCTGTTTCGAAGGGACACATGCACCCCAATGTTTATAGCAGCACTATCAACAATAGCCAAAGTATGGAAAGAGCCCAAATGCCCATTGATGGATGAATGGATAAAGAAGATGTGGTATCACACACACACACATACACACACACACACATATACAATGGAGCATTACTCAGCGATCAAAAAGAATGAAATCTTGCCATTTGCAACTACGTGGATGGAACTGGAGGGTATTATGCTAAACGAAATTAGTCAGAGAAAGACAAGTATCATATGACTTCACTCATATGAGGACTTTAAGATACAAAACAGGTGAACATAAGGGAAGGGAAGCAAAAATAATATAAAAACAGGGAGGGGGACAAAACATAAGAGACTCTTAAATATGGAGACCAAACAGAGGGTTACTGGAGGGGTTGTGGGTGGGGGGGATGGGCTAAATAGGTAAGGAATCTACTCCTAAAATCATTGTTGTACTATATGCTAACTAACATGGATATAAATTTAAAATAAATAAATAAATAAATAAATAAATAAATAAATAAAGGGAAAAATGAAAAAAAAGGAAATATTTCTGAAGTTGGAAAGAAAATTCATTTTTTTACGTTTTATTTTAGAGAGAAAGAGAGAGAGAGAGGGAGGGAGGGAGCAGGGGAGGGGCAGAGAGAGGGAGACACAGAATCTGAAACAGGCTCCAGGCCCTGAGCTGTCAGCACAGAACCTGATACGGGGCTCAAATTCACAAACCGTGAGATTATGACCTGAGCCGAAGTTGGACGCTCAACCAACTGAGCCACCCAGGCGCCCCAGAGAGAAAATTCTTTGACATTACCATTGTTATGGTTAATTTTATGGGTCAAATTGACTGGACTAAGGAATGTTTAATTGCTAGTAAAACATTATTCTGGGTGTATCTGTTAAGAAGTTTCTGGAAGAGATTAGCCTTTGAATGAGTAGACTGAGTAAAATGATCCTCCCTCACCAATACAGGAAGGTATAATCCATCAATGACCTAATAAGACAAAAAGGTGGAGGAAGGGCAAATTCTCTGTCTTCTTGAGCTCGGATATCTATATTTTCCTGCCCTCAGACATGGAAGCTCCTAATTCTTAGGCCTTTGGACTTGCACCAGCAGCCTCCCTGGTTCCCAGGCCTTCAGACTGGAACTAAATTATACGTCCAACTTTCCTGGTTCTACAGCTTGCAGAAGGCTATCATATGGTGGCATATCTCAGCCTTCATAATTGTGAGAGCCAACTCCCATTACAAATCTCCTCATATATATGTCTCCTACCGGTTCTGTTTCTCTGGAGAACCTGACTAATATAATCAGGCATATGTGATGACTGAAGGTATGAAAATTAATAAAGAGAAACCTTGTTTAAAGTAGAGTCCAAGGCAGAAAACTAGCCCAAATGATGAAACAGAAGAATTAAAATGTCAATACTATCCAAAGCAATCTACACATGCAGTGCAGTCCCTATCAAAATTGCACAGGCATTCTTCTCAAAGCCAGAACAAACAATCCAAACACTTACATGCAACCACAAAAGACCCCGAATAGTCAAAGTATTATTGAAAAAGAAAACCAAAGTGGGAGGCATCACAATCCAAGACTTTAGCCTCTACTACAAAGCTGTAATTATCAGGACAGTATGGTACTGGCACAAAAACAGACACATAAACCAATGGAATAGAATAGAGAACCCAGAATTGGACCCACAAATGTATGGCCAACTAATCTTTGACAAAGCAGGAAAGAGTATCCAATGGAAAAAAGTCTCTTTAGCAAACGGTCCTAGGGAACTGAACAGCAAAATGCAGAAGAAGGAAAAAGGTCAGGAAAGGTGAGTACTGAGTAGTGATTTCTGCATTTGACAATTAGGGCATCTTTAGTGAGTTAAATGATTTATTCAGTATTACTCAGCAACCTGTATCTAGAACTGGACAAGGCAGAATATCAGGGTCAGTGCAAGGATGAGGTACAACAGCAAGTTGCATCCTGAAAATAGAATAGGGGCGCCTGGATGGCTCAGTCAGTTAAGTGTCTGACTCTTGATTTTGGCGTGGGTCATGATCTCACTCTTCATGAGTTCAAGCCCCACATCTGGCTCTGCCCTGACAGTGTGCAGCCTGCTTGGGGTTTTCTCTTTCCCTCTCTCTCTGTCCCTCCCCTGCTCATGCTCTCTTGCTCTCTCTCTCTCAAAATAAATACATTGTATTAAAAAAAAAAGTTAAAATCCCAAGCATCTAACACAATGACTGTCAAATACTAGCAGCTTAAAAAATAAGCACTTAATTCTTTGTAGTGTTTGTATCTTGTATTTGCTTCCCATAGAAGTTTGAAAACAGTGTTATGATAAATTCTAGATAAAGCCATAAAATGGATTATTAAAGGAATTACTAACTTTTTAAAAATCTGGTGCAAAGATGTTTCCAGAGCTAAAAAAAAAATGGAATTTCAAATTTTCCTTTTGCAAATAAATAAAATAAAACATTTAAATCCATATTCTGAATATATGTCCAGCATTAGAATTTTACAAAGCAAATAATGATGCTGTGAACATGATGTACTATAGTTTTATTACTAATGTTAAGTACAAGGAGATGTTAGAAATTATTTGTTGAAATATATTTTCTCTCAGTGGGTTCTTCCTGACTCTCCCTACTAGCTACACTATTGTCCATTAATATCTAAAATCCAATTTGTTTCTTAAATATTTCTCGTAAATCTGGCAATAACCTATAAAAAGCAATGTTAAATAAGTAAATCATTCTTTTAAGACTTTAGCTCAATAGTATGGTGGTTCCTCAAAAAAAAAAAAAAAATTAAACACGGAATTACCACTCAGCAAGTCCATTTCTAGAATATACCCAAAATAACTGAAAGGAGGAACTCAGACAGATATTTGTACATAGTTATAGCAGCATTATTCACAATAGCCAAATGGTGGAAGCAATCCAAGTGTCTGTCAATGGATGAATGGATTAAAAAATGTGGTGTATACATACAACGGAACATGATTCAGTCTTTAAAGGAAGGAAATTCTGACACATGCTACAATATGAATGAACCTTGAAGACATTATGGTAAGTGAAATAAGCCAATCACAAAAAGGCGAATACTTTATGGTTCTTATTGAATGAACCTATAGTAGTCAAATTCATAGAGACAAAAAGTGTAGTGTTAGTTGCTAGAGGCGAGGGAGCAAAGGGAATGGGGAGTCATTAAATAATAATTTAAATAATAGCTTCCATTTGAGAACATGAAAAAAGTTTTGGAGATGAATGGTAGTAATGATTGCACAACAATGTGAATGTAGTTAATGCCACTAAACTGTACACTTAAAATGATTAAAATGGTAAATGGTAAATTTTGTTATGAATATTTTACCACAATTAATCAATAAATCAATTAATCAATAAATCAATTGATCAATCAATAATCAATTAATCAATCAATTAATTGTCAATTAATAAATAAGACTTTAGCTCATGTAAAGATCTAAATAGTTACAAAATCAAATAAAAATAATTAGCTTTTAAAATAATAAAAATGGAACAGCTTTGTGTTACTAAAACCTCATATCAAAGAATAATATATCATGACTTAAAATCACCTGGAAACAACTCAACTGATACAGAAAGAACTTCATTTTAAATATCTGTATTAGGTTAGCCAAGATAAGACAATGTCATGTTATATTTAGTAGAAGTAAAGGATTTGTTACAGAAATTTAGAAGCATATAGTTGCATCCAAAAATAATCACAAATGTTAAGATGTCAATTTTTACCAAGTTGATCAATAGATTCACTCCAATTCCAATCATAATCCCAGCAGAATTTCTTGTAGATACCAACAAACTGACTCTAGAATTTATATGTAAAGACAGAGGAACTAGGATAGCCAAAACAATTTTGAAAAAGAAGCTGGAAGACTCACAATATCTGATATCAAGCCTTACAACAGGGACACCAGGTGGCTCAGTTGCTTAAGCATCTGACTCTTAATCTCGGCTTGGGCCAAGATCTCACAATTTGTGAGTTCAAGCCCCACATAGGGCTCTGCATGGATGGCAGAGCCTGCTTGGGATTCCGTCTCTCTTGGTCTCTGACCCTCCCCTGCTTGTATGTGCACACTCTCTGTCTCTTTATCTCTCAAAATAAATAAATAAAACTTAAAAAAAAAAAAAAAACAGACACCATAAATCTACAATAATCATGACAATGTGGTTTTGGCAAAAGTATAGACATATAGAACAACAGAACATGATACACAGTCCAGAATTAAACCCTCAAAAATATGGTCAATTGATTTTTGACAATGATACAAAGGCAATTCAATGGAGAAAGGTTAGTCTTTTCAAAAAATTATGCTGGAACAACTGGGTCATGCAAAACATAAACTTGATTTATACCTGACGCTTTATGTAACAATTTGCTCAAAATGGATCACAGACTTAAATATAAAACTTCAAAATATTAGAAGAATGCATAGGAGGAAATCTTTGCGACACTGTTTTAGCCAATGAGGTATGACCTCAAAATCATAGTCCTTAAAAGAAAAATTGATACATTGGACTTTATCAAATTAATTTTGTTTCCTCATTGAAAAACCTCAAAGAAAATGAAATAAGAAGCAACAAACCAGGAGAAAATATTTGTAAATTATATGTGATAAAGAACTTATAAACAGAACACAAATAGAATTCAATAACTAGATACAATGGAATATTCAGCCATAAAAAGGAACGAGAGTTTTGATATATGGTACAACATGAATGGACTTTCAAACATTACAAATTATGCTTATAATTATTTATATTTATAACAAATAAATTACACTTATGGAAAAAAGCACATATAAAAAGACAAATATTGTATGATTCCATTTACATGAGGCACCTAGAAAAGAATAATTAACAGAGATAGATAGTAGCATAGAAGTTACTACAAATTAGGGGAGGAAGGGGAAAGAGAGTGTTAGTATCTAATTGGTAGAGTTTTTGATGGGAATGATGAAGGTTTGGGTATAGGTAGTAATGATGATTACACAGCATTGTACATGTATTTAATACCAATGAATTGTAAACTTATAAATGGTTAAAAGTTAAATATTATATTACATATGTTTACTACAATTTTTAAAACCTTAGTAATAAGAAAACAACAAAATTTTTTATTTTTATTTATTTTTTAGTTTTTTAATGTTTATTTATTTTTGAGAGAGAGAGAGAGACAGAGTGTGAGCAGGGGAGAGGCAGAGAGAAGGAGACAGAATCTGAAGCAGGCTCCAGGCTCTGAACTGTCAGCACAGAGCTCAGTGTGGGGCTCGAACTCATAAACCGTGAGATCATGACCTGAGCTGAAGTTGGATGCTGAACGCACTGAGCCACCCAGGTGCCCCAACCAAATTTTTTTAAATGAGCAAAAGTTTTTAACAGACTTCAGCAAAGAAGATACACAGTCAAGAGGTACAAACTTCTAGTTATAAAATAAGTAAGTCGTGGGGATGCATCGTACAGCGTGGTGACTATAATCAACAATATTGTATTGCATATGTGAAAGTTGTAAGAGTAAATCTTAAAAGTTCTCATCATAAAAAAATAAGTGTAATTTTTTACGGTAATGGATGGTAACTAGACCGTGGTGATCATTTTGCACTGTATACAAATACCGAATCATTATGTTGTTCACCTATAACTAACATAATGTTATATATTAATTATACTGAAATTAAAAATGCATTTTTGGGGCACCTGGGTGGCTTAGTCATTTAAGCAACCACCTCTTGATTTCAGCTCAGGTCATGATCTTACAGTTGTGAGACTGAGTCCTGAGTCCAGCTCCGTGCTGGGTGTGGAGACTGCTTAGGATCTCTCTTTGTCCCTCGGCCCCTCCAATCTCTCTCTCTCTCTCAAATAAAACACATTTTTGAAATTAAAAAAAGATTTACAAATGGGTAAATAAGCTCATGAAAAAACTGTCATAAAGGAAACGCAAATTGAAACCACAAAGAGATGCTGCTATATACACACAAGGATGGCTATACTAAAATAAGACTGACAGGGCACCTGGTGGCTCAGTTGGTTAAGCATCCAACTCTGGATTTTGGCTCAGGTCATGATCTCACAGTTTGTGAGTTCAAGCCCCACATCTAGCTCTGAGCTGACATTGCGGAGCCTGCTTGGGATTCTCTCTCTCTCTGCCTCTCCCCTGCATGTGCTTGCTCTCTCTCTCTTTCAAAATAAATAAATAAACTTAAAATAAAAAGACCAACAATACTTAATGCTGATGAGTATTTGGAGCACCTAGACTCTCATATACACCTGGTGGAAATGCAAAATGAGACAGCAACTTTAGAAAGAAGTTTGTCAGTTTCTTACACTATTATTATTATTATTATTATTATTATTATTATTATTATTATTATTTGAGACAGACAGAGACAGCACAAGTCGGGTAGGGGCAGAGAGAGGGAGAGAGAGAATCCCAAGCAAGCTCCTTACCGCCAGTGCAGAGCCTGACTGGGGCTCAAACCCACGAAATGTGAGATCGTGACCTGAGCCAAAAACCAAGGGTCAGACACTTAACCGACTGAGCCACCCAGGCATCCCAGTTTCTTCCAAATGGTTTTCAATGTTTTTAAATTTATTTTGAGACAGTGTGATTGTGAATGGGGGAGGGGTAGAGAGAGTGAGAGAGAGAATCCCAAACAGGCTCTGCACTGTCTGTGAATTCCATGAACTGTGAGATTATGACCTCATGACCTGAGCTGAAATCAAGAGTCAGATGCTTAAACAACTGAGCCACCTAGGTGCCCAGTTTCTTACAAATTTAAACAAAATACTATTGACTCAACAATCCAAGTCCTAAGTATTTACCCAAGAGAAATTAATACTTACATTCACATAAAACCCTGCATGCAAATATTGACAGCAGTTCTACCCATTATCATCAAAACTTGGAAATAACTATTAAGTGCTTACACTGGGGAATGGATAATGAAACTGAAATATTATATACACACATACGCATATATGGAGTTTTATTCTATATACATATATATATGGAATTCTATTCAGGAACAAAAAGAAACAAACTATTGATAACAGCACTTATGACTCTCAAACACATTATCCTAAGTGAAAGAACACAGACTCAAAAGCCTGCATCCATCCATCCATAAATGATTCCATTTATATGACATTTTGCAAAAGGTAACCCTATGGGTAGAGAACAGATCAATAGTTGCCAGAGGTTAGAGGTTGCAGGGTTGCCTGCAAAGGGACTGCATGAGGCAAGTTTTGGGGTTATGGAACAGTTCTACATCTTTTTATTTTAATTTTCTAATGTTTTTATTTATTTTTGAGAGAGATAGAGAGACAGAGCATGAGCAGGGGAAGGGCAGAGAGAGAGGGAGATACAGAATCTGAAGCAGGCTCCAGGCTCTGAGCTGTCAGCACAGAGCCCGAAGCAGGGCTCGAACTCATGAACCGTGAGATCATGACCTGAGCCGAAGTCGGATGTTTAACTGACTGAGTCATCCAGGTGCCCCTTATTTTTTAAATTATTTATTTATTTTTGAGAGAGAGATAGAGTGTGAATGGGAAAGGGGCAGAGAGAGAGGGAGACACAAAATCTGAAGCAGGCTCCAGGCTCTGAGCTGTCAGCACAGAGCCTGATGCAGGACTGGAACTCATGGACTGTGAGATCATGACTTGAGCCGAAGTCGGAAGCTTAACCAACTGAGCCACCCAGGCACCCGGGACTGTTCTACACCTTGACTGTTGGGGTAGTTATGTGACTCTATGCATTAATCAAAACATAGAAGAATGAATTTAACTGCATTAAATTGATATATAAAATTAAAAAAAAATTACATATACGATCATGAAAAGTCTAGTTAATAATACTCCTGGAGATCCATTGAGGTGATCAGTGAAACAATGAATATATGATCAAGAAACATATTAAAAGAACATATCAGATTGATGCCACAGAGCGTATGGAGAGATGTCCTAATGTGGTAAACATTATGCCAGGCATGATAATGAGGTTTTGCGCTACTTTGCACCAAAACTCATCCTTCAAATATGTGTTGGTAAATTGATCACTATATTACTACAAAGATAAACCCAAACCATATTTTAAAGAATACTATAGAATTAACCACTACCTGTTATACCAAGAACCATACTAATGGATGAACAAATTTTTCCAACAGATTAGTCATTCCACTATCTGATAAAAATAAAAAGGCAGTGGGAAAAAATGCCTTGCTATTAAAAATATCATAGAAATTGATCTGAAGGCAGGAGGGGAGTAAAAAAGAATGCGCCTCTGGCAGAGGAGCTGAAAGCAAATGTGGAAACTCAAAACCATCAAAGTAAAGCTGCCTATCCTCCTAGCAACTGGTATGACTTCATATACGTGAAATCTTTCTTGGACATCTTATCATGTAGAAATGCTTTGATGTTCGTTTGGAATCAAGGACTTCTATATGCTTGCTAAATAATCAGACGGTTCCATCTCTATGACTTGTTATAAAGTTCTTCTGTTAAAAGAAGTTACAACTAGACTGATTTTACACATGATCATATCTTGCATTTGTAAGATGTACTAACTGTGTGAAGAACTTTTACAAATGTTTATTTCTTCATTTAAAGCTAAAAATTTATGCATGGATTTGTAAGGATTTGGGAAACTTTCAAACCTATAAAATTCTGTTATTTCAAAGTAGTTCAGGAGTTGTAGAGTGGTTTAGTCAGAAAAATATATATTGTTATAAACATTCCAATTTAGTTTTGTCTTTTTTTCTCTATAATAACAAGAAATTACAGGATTTGTAGAGACCCGCAGTTTAGGCAGCTGCCACCAACAGTGAATGGTATTTGAACTATGGACTTGATTGAAATAGCAACGAAGATTCCCTCTCTCAGACCACACCACACCCAAATGCCATCAATCATGTGGATAGAATGCTACAGTTTCAGAATTTTACATGGGGAAGGGACATGAGAGATTTCTGAGTACAATCCTTTGATTGTGTGAGTGAGAACATTGAGGACCAGAGAAGCTGAGTGGTAATTTGATAAATATTTAGACACAAAAAGTACTTAGGTAAAAAATAGTTGCAGAGTGGGAGAACCAGAGCCAATTCAAAATATGTTACAGCCTTCAGCTGATTCTATTCCTCTCTCCTTGTTGTTTGAATCTACAATATAAATTATTAGCTATAAAAGTCTAGTTGCCTTGAAGGCATGGAAAATCTTGGACAGGAGGCATCCTGGTTGTTGGCCTGACAACCCCCCATATGAGTATTCAGTGGGTTAGAGGAGGATGGGCTACCTAAAAATTCCACTAAGCTGGTAGGGCCTTCCAGCTTCACTGGCATTCAGGGTAAGCAAGGGCTGCTGGTAAAAGCATATATTTGTATAGACCTTACTGAAACCAGCCCCAGTACCTTATGTGTATCAGCCCACAATAATTCTATGAGGCAAGTATTATTATTATTCTCATTCTATAGGTGAGGAAACTGAAGTATGAGAAGGTGAAATAATTTGTCCATGGTTAATGGAGGTAATAAGCTATAAAATTGATGTTAGAATCTATGAGTCTGGCTCTCGTCATTGTGTTGAGCAAACTCAGAAAAACAGTTAGGTCTTTGATAATACTTATAAGTGCTATGCATCGTTTCTAAGGGCTTTACATATAGTAAGTTGTTTGGCCCTCATGATAATGCCATAAGTACATATATCATTACTAGCCTCATTTCATAGATGTGAAAACTGAGGCACAGGTTAAGTAATTTGCCCAAGATTACACAGCTAGTAAGTTTCAGAGCCAGAATTTGAATCCAGGCATTCTGGCTATAGATAATGCACTTAACCGTTGGTTAAGCAAATAATTTTGTTATGCTTGTTGCCAAAATTTATTCATATTAAAACTCAAATATATATTTAATCTGAGAAATTTCAAGTAATATATAACATGTAAAATAGGTTCCTTAAGAATTACTTAAGTATACTACTGATATAAGATGTGCATGCTTGTAGAACATCCTAATGAAATGTATTATTTAAATGGCAATGTGTTTACTGCAAGAAATCCCTGTAGGAATTCCTAGAGATTTATTTATATTACTACAAAAAGTGATGTTAGTTCAATCAGTTTTTTATGAAGATATATATGATAACAGATTGGAAATTTCTCCTTAAACATCTGTCTCCAAGATTGTATCGCAGGAAAATAGTATTTTCACCACTGAGAAATTTGACATTGCAGCTGTGTTTATGCTGTTGGCAGAAAGACTTTGGGTACTTAGAAATTTTTCAAATATGTTGTAGTAGGTTTTTCTGGGTCAAACGTATTAATATAAAAATGTTTAAAATATACTTGACTTTATTAGAGGTTCTAAGTGTAGCTACAGTATTTATATTTTGTACTGCAAGCTTATAAAATTAACATATGATTGAGGATGAAATCTTTATAACTGTGGAGTTTATTAACATGTACCTTTTTACAATAAATATAATACCCTTTACTTACTTGGCTATAGAATATGAATATAGAGTTGCTTTCTTGCATTCCCCTAATATCTAAAGATACAGATTTGTAAGGGCACTCAATAGAGCTAGTGATGCAAAATGACTGTAAAGAGCACAGAGTTTTTCATTTTGGGACTCTCTGATTTCCAAGAATATCAATCTTATAATTTTGACTTTATAATTTTGATAATCCAACCATACTATATTGAATATTCTCACATGTTGTGCAATTTTTTCCACTGAAATCCAACAAGCTCTATAAGGTTAAATATAACAATCTTATCCCTAGGGTATGTGTTAAAAACTTAAAATGGCACAGATAAGAAACTAGTAGAAATAAAATGGAATTAAAAGAAAATAGAGATAAAAGTGATATGAAAAAGAAGTACAGAAAACCTAAGGAGAAGAAAATAAGTGTGTCAAATAGAAAACCCAAAGAGGAGGGGCAGCTGGCTGGCTCCGTGGGTAGAGAGTGTGACTCTTGATCTCGGGGTCGTAGGTTTGAGCTCCACAATGGCGTAGAGATTGCTTAAAAATTAAAAAAAAAATCTTTAAAATTTTTTTGAAAAAAAAAACTCAAAGAGGAAAACTTGGAAAAGGTTAATTCCAAGGGCAATATCTGTAGAAAACAAAAGAAGGAAAAGATAAGGAAAAAAACAGGAGAAAGTGATGGAAAAATGAACATAAACAATGAAAATAGTAAAAACCAAAACAGAATATTGAGGAAGGCCAGCAGATCAGAGAACATATTTTTAACAAAAGATATTTGATAAGAAAATGAAATTATCTGTGAGAATATTTAATACTCAATTATACCTATATTCACTCTATTGTATAGTACACAGATATTCTTTACACAGAATGGAGATCATAGTGCAGACCCCTAGGTCTTGGGAGCAAATCCACGCCCTCTTCTACAGATAATTACTCTCCTTTTGAGAAACAATTCCTGCCTTGATATTTAAGCCTTGGATAGATACTGAATGCCTAACCATGGAATGTCAAGGGACAATATTAACTGAGCTTCCTTTTATGAAATGAGTGCAATCTGGACCACCAGGTCATAAGGTTGAGTGTGCATGGCAGCAATCTATCATCAGGTAGAAATGGTATATAAGATACTGGATTAGAGCATAATTGGAAGACACAAGTAATTGCATGATGTTTCCTTCAACAGTGACCTTTCCTCTCTTTCAATCCACATCTATGGCCTTATAAGAAATTTCTTATAACTGTTTGATGGAGGATGAAAAATCCAGGACTGGTTTACAAATGGTTCTGCATTATATATTGGTACCAACAAGAGGTGGATGGTTGTATCATTATAGTCTCAATGAGAGGTGGCCCTGAAGGGGCATCAGTAGAGGAAAATTCTCTTAACAAGTATAATTTAGAGCAATACATCTGTTTATCTACCTCGTCTGGGCTGAAACTTGATCCAAAGTATGGATTTGCAGTGATTCATGGCTTCAATGGTCAGGGACTTGGAAGGGACAAGATTGGAAGATTGATACAAGATGGTCTGGGGAAAGAGATATGTGGATGGCCTTCTCAGAATGGGCTAGAGTGTGAGGATCTCTGTGTTCTATGAAAATACTCGCTAAACGGCATCATCTGAAGGGGAGGTTTTCAATAATCAGGTGGACAAAATGACGTCTCTTGATGTCCACCAACCAGCTACCCTAGTGTTTTCTTAATGGACCTATGTTCAAAATGGCCATGTTGTCTGGAATGGAGGCTCAACATGGTCTCAGTAATATCATTCTCTCACCAAGGATAATTTTGTAGCCTGCTACACGGCTATTGCTAAGTGCCTAACCAGCTAATAGCACAGATCAACACTGGCATTCTTCCTTGAAGGAACAAGCCAGCCACCTGGTGGTAGGTTGATCATATTGGACCACTTCCCCCATGGAAAGAGACATAGATGTTTTCATTGGGATAGACACGTTATTTTGGATATGGACTTGCCTTCTCTGTCTATAATGCTTTTTCTTGCACCATTATAAGTGGACTCATAAAATGCCTTATCCATTTTCATTATATTCTGTACAACATTGCTTCTGTTAAGGAATTTACTTCACAGCAAACAAAGTGCAGTAATGGACTCATGCTCATGAAATTCACTGGTCACTGAAGCATCTGACCTAATAGAACAGTGGAAAGGCTTACTCAAGATTCAGACAGTTTAGACACCATACATTGAAAAATGTGCTGTCTTACAAGGTAAGTAAACGCTTTAAGTCAGAGAATGATATGTGATACTGTCTTTTCCATAGCCAGAATACAGGAATCAAGAGATGGAGTTAGGAGTGGCTTTGTTCACTATGATACCTAAAAACGTGCTTGCAGAACTTTTGCTTTCCATCCCTGCAACATCAAACTCTGCTGATCTAGAGCTCTTGATGCCCAGGGTAGGAATGCTTCCACAAGGGCCACAATAATGGTTCTTCTGTTGAATTAGAAGATGAAACTTCCACTTGGACATTTAATGTTCCTCATGCTACTGAACCATCAAATAAGTAAGAGAGTTGCTTTATTGGATGAGAAGATTGATTATGATTACAAAGGAAAAACTGGGTTGATTAACTGATCAACTGTTGAAACATAGTACTCAACCCAGGATAGTCCTGAGATCACCTCTTAGTACTTCAATGTCCAGTAATAAAGTTACTGGAAATTTCAGCAACCAACCAAGGCAGTATCACTGAGCATTCAGGAATGAAGGTTTGGGTCACCTCACCAGGTAAAGAATTTAGATTGGCTAAGTGCCTATGGAAAAAGGAAACATAGAATGTAGAATGGTTAATGGATAAAAGTTGTGAATACTAACTATGGCGCCATGCCCAGTTACAGAAATGAGCATTGTAGCACTATATACACATTGTTTACTGCTTGCTACGTGTGCTTGCATGTGTGAATATATATTTGTAAATATGAACTATTTTCTTCTTTTTCTCCTTATATTACTTAATACAAGTTTTGTTGGAGGTTAACTGTAACATTTAGTGTTTAAGTAACAGAAATTCAGGTAAGGCTGTGACTAAATTTAAAGAGTAACTAAAATAGCATAGATATAGATGATGTTATTGATGCCCAGAAATGAGCACCATGACTGTTGGGGTACTGTGTCTCCTCATTCTTAGGGAAGGGTGAGAATGTCTTTGTACACAGAATAGTTGCATCTAGGGGGCAGAGAGCTATCTTCTTATTGTATAGATGCTCAAACATTTGTAGGAGCATTTGTGTGGATACTGAGTTGTCAGAGCAGTCAGTGTGACAGTTATTTGGTCACTTGGTGTGTGCTTGTATGAAATATTCCTTTATGTGTGTATGTGTGTATGTATGCATATGTGTGTGTGTGTGTCATCTTCTTTATCCATTCATATGTCAGTGGATATTTAGGTTGTTGCTAACATCTTGGCTATTGTAAATAATGTTGCAATGAACATGGGGGTGCAAATGTCTTTGTGAGTTAGAGTTTTCATTCTTTTCAGATAAATATCCAGAAGTGGAATTGCTGGATTATGTGCTAGTTCTATTTTTAACATAAATTTTTTTTCACATTTATTTATTTTCAAGAGACAGAGAGAGACAGAGTGCGAGTGAGAGACAGAGAGAGAGAGGGAGCCACAGAATCTGAAGCAGGTTCCAGGCTCTGAGCTGTCAGCGCAGCGCGGTTCAAACCCACCAACAGTGAGATCATGACCTGAGCTGAGGTCGGACGCTTAACTGAGCCACCCAGGCGACACCTATTTTTAATTTTTTGAGGAACCTTGATACTGTTTTCCATAGTGGCTGCACCAATTTACATTCCCACTGTCAGTACACAGGGTTCCCTTTTCTACATATTCTCACCAGGATTTACTTCTTGCCTTTTTTTTTATTAATTAATTTATTTTTAAATTTATATCCAAGTTCGTTAGCATATAGTGCAACAATGATTTTAGGAGTAGATTCCTTAATGCCCCTTACCCATTTAGCCCATTCCCCCCCACCACAACCCCTCCAGCAAACTTTTTTTCTCTACATTTAAGAGTCTCTTATGTTTTGTCCTCTTTCCTGTTTTTATATTATTTTTGCTTCCCTTATCTTACGTTCATCTGTTTTGTATCTTATATTCTACATGAGTGAAGCCATATGATATTTGTCTTTCTCTGACTAATTTCATTTAGCATAATACCCTCCAGTTCCATCCACGTAGTTGCAAATGGCAAAATTTCATTCTTTTTGATCACTGAGTAATGCTCCATTGTATATATATACCATATCTTCTTTATCCATTCATCCATCGATGGACATTTGGGTTCTTTCCATACTTTGGCTATTGTTGATAGTGCTGCTATAAACATTGGGGTGCATGTGTCCCTTTGAAACAGCATACCTGTATCCCTTGGATAAACACCTAGTAGTACAATTGCTGGGTTGTAGGGTAATACTATTTTTAATTTTTTGAGGAACCTCCATACTGTTTTCCAGAGTGGCTACACCAGTTTGCATTCCCACCAGCAGTACAAAACAGATCCTCTTTCTCTGCAACCTTGCCAACATCTGTTGTTGCCTGCATTGTTAATGTTAGCCATTCTGACAGGTGTGAGGTGGTATCTCATTGTGGTTTTGATTTGTATTTCCCTGATGATGAGTGACGTTGAGCATTTTCTCATGTGTCGGTTGGCCATCTGGATGTCTTCTTTGGAGAAGTGTCTTTCATGTCTTTTGCCCATTTCTTCACTGGATTATTTGTTTTTTGGGTGTTGAGTTTAAGTTCTGTACAGATTTTGGATACTAACCCTTTATCTGATAGGTCATTTGCAAGTATCTTCTCCCATTCTGTTGGTTGCCTTTGAGTTTTGCTGATTGTTTCCTTCGCTGTGCAGAAGCTTTTTATTTTGATGAGGTCCCAATAGTTCATTTTTGCTTTTGCTTCCCTTGCCTCTGGAGATGTGTTGAATAAGAAGTTGCTGCAGCCAAAGTCAAACAGGTTTTTGCCTGCTTTCTCTTCGAGGATTTTGATGGCTTCCTGTCTTATGTTTAGGTCTTTCATCCATTTTGAGTTTACTTTTGTGTTTGGTGTAAGAGAGTGGCCCAGGTTCATTTTTCTGCATGTTGCTCTCCAGTTTTCCCAGCACCATTTGCTGAAGAGACTGTCTTCATTCCATTGGACATTCTTTCCTGCTTTGTCAAAGAATAGTTGGCCACACATTTGTGGGTCCATTTCTGGGTTTTCTATTCTGTTACATTGATCTGAGTGTATCTGTTTCTGTGCCAGTACCATACTGTCTTGATGATTACAGCTTTGTAATATAGGTTGAAGTCTGGGATTGTGATGCCTCCAGCTTTGGTTCTTTTTCAAGATTGCTTTGGCTATTTGGGGTCTTTTCTGGTTCCGTACAAATTTTAGGATTGTTTGTTCTAGTTCTGTGAGGAATGCTGGTGTTATGTTGATAGGGATCACTCTTGTCTTTTTGATAATAGCTATTCTAACAGGTGTGGGGTGATATCTCACTGTGGTTCTGATTTGCATTTCCATGATGATTAGTAATGTTGAGCATCTTTTTATGTATCTTTTGGCTAGCTGCATGTATTCTTTGGAAAAATGTCTATTCACATCCTCAAGATAGTTTCTAATGACTGCTTAAAATTCAATCCTTTGGTAAGATCATAATTTATGTAACTATTCCTCTTCTTATAGGCATTCAGGTTATTTTCAATATTTGTTAAAATAACTGCAATGACTGTCTTCATGTAAAAGCTTTTTATGCATTTCAGGGTGTATCTTTAGGATATATTCCCCAATGTGGAATTGCTGTGTTAAAAAGTGTGGATGTTTTCTGAAAGCTATAAAATACTGATGAAGGAAATTCAAGATGATGAAAGGAAATGGAAAGACAATCCATGTTCATGGGTTGGAAAAATAAATAAATGCATCTATACTGTTAAATTGTTAAATGTCTACACTACCCAAAGCAATCTACAGATGCTACAGGTTTAATGCAATCCCTATCAAAATACCAACAACATTTTTCATAGAAGTAGAACAAACAATCCTAAAATTTACATGGAACCACAAGCGACCTCAAATAGCTAAAGCAATCTCGAAGAAGAAAAACAAAATTGGAGGTATCACAATTCCAGATTTAAAGTTACATTATAAAGCAGTAGTAATTAAAACAGTATGGTACTGGCATAAAAATAGACACACACAGATCAACAGATCAGAAAACCCAGAAATAAACCCAATTATATGGTCAATTAATCTTTGACAAAGTAGGAATCACTATACAATAGGAAAAAGACAGTCTTTTCAACAAATGGTATCGGGAACACTGGACAGCCACATGCAAAAGAATAAAACTGGAGTTTCCTTTCACCATACACAACTCAAAATGGATTTAGAAACTAAGTGTGGGTCTGCAACCATAAAAATCTTTAAAGAGAGCATAGGCAGTAATCTGTGTAACATCAACCATAGCAACATTTTTCTAGATAGGATCCCAGAGGAAAGGGAAATTAAAGCAAAAATAAGCTATTGAGAAAAAATAAACCACATCAAAATAAAAACTTTCTGCATAGTAAACAACCAAAAAAAATAAAAAGCAACCTACTGAATGGCAGAAGATATTTGCAAATCACCTATACAAAAAAGGGTCAGTATCCAAAATACATAAAGAACTGATACAACTCAACACCAAAAAACAAGTAATACAATTTAAAACTGAGTATGAACAGACATTTCCCCAAAGAAGACATTCAGATGGCCAACAGACACATGAAAAGGTGCTTAACATCTCTTATCATTAGGGAAATGCAAATCAAAACTACAATGCGATATCATCCCATATATGTCAGAGTGGTTAAAATAAAAAACACAGACAACAAGTGTTGGCGAGGATGTGGAGAAAAAGGAGCCCTCATGCACTTTTGGTGGGAATGTAAACTGGTGCAGCCACCATGGAAAACAATACGAAGGTTCCTCAAAAAGTTAAAAATAGAACTACCCTATAATCCACAAATCACACTACTGAGTCTTTACTCCCAAAATACAAAAAACACTAATTCAAAGGGATATATGCCCCCCTATGTTTATTGCAGCCAAACTATGGAAGCAGCCCAAGTGTCCATCGACAGATGAATGGATAAAATAGAGGTGATACACACACACACACACACACACACACACACACACACACTGGAATATTACTCAGCTATAAAAAGAATGAAATCTTGCCATTTGTAACAGCATGAATGGAGCTAGAGCATATAATGCTAAGTGAAATAAGCCTGTCAGAGAAAGACAAATACCATATGATTTCAGTCATATGTGGAATTTAAGAAACAAAACAAATGAGCAAAGAAAAAAAAAAGAGAGAGAGAGAAACCAAGAAACAAACTCTTAACTGTAGAGAGCAAACTGATGGTTACTGGAGGGGACATGAGTGAGGAGGGATGGGGGGATATAGGGGACAGGGTTAAAGAATACATTTATCAAAAAGGGGGGAAAGAAAAGAAAAAAAGTGTGGACTTCAACTTTTTAATTTTAATCTTTTCAATCTTAATTTGTTCTCAAGTTCTTACAGATGCACAATGCTTTTTCATAATCCGTAATCTAAAAAGCACTGAAAATTGAAAACATTTTCATATTTTACCTGACCTATAATCATTTAGCAGTACAGCCTAAGTAGTACTGAGGTGAGGTGATTTATGGACTTTATTTTCCCACACGGCACAAATATTTATATATTTTGCAGAAATATTAATGCATTTGATTATGGGATACTACTTGAGAGCCCACTTGGAGGGTTATGTAATTATGCAGTGTTTGTACCATATAATGCCTTTTGAAAATCCCCAAATGTCTTTCTAATGAAAGATATCCAGCCTTAAAACTTTCAGATGAGGACTATGAATCTGTACTAGTAATGTTACAAGAATACACTGGAAACGTTAATTTAAAAAATCTTTGGGGGAATCTGGGTGGCTCAGTTGGTTGAGTGTCCGACTTTGGCTCAGGTCATGATCTCACAGTTTGTGAGCTTGCACTCTTTCTCTCTCAAAAATAAATAAACATTAAAATAAAAACTTAAAAAAAATATTTGCTCACCTCTTTATGCTAGTATTATGGGCTTAATTGTTTTAGTCCCCCCTGCAAATTCATGTTGAAGTCTTAACTCCTCAGTACTTCAGAATGTGACTATTTGGAGATAGGGTCTTCAAAGAGATAATTAAGATAAAAGGAGGTCATTAGGGTAGGTCCTAATCTAATAGGACTCTGTCTTTATAAGAATTAGGACACAGACTCACACAAAGAGAAGACCAAGTGGGGACAGAGAGAAAGTGGCTATCTACAAGCCAATGAGAGAGGCCTCAGGAGAAGCCAAGCCTGCTGACACCTAAATTTCAGAATGTAGCCTCTAGAATTATGAAGAAATAAATTTCTTTTGTGAAAGTCACCCAGTCTGTGGTATTTTATTTTGGTGCTATAGAAACTAATACAGTGGTAACATATAACTTTTATAATGAATAAAATCAGGAAAGGTATCTCTGCTTTGCAAAAACAAAACACTAACCAGCTAAAAAAAAAAAAAAGCAAAAAAGCAATCTTTTAAAATGTGATTGGTTTTACAGTTGCAATTTATTACCGTTATCCTTCATGTTGAATTTTGCCAGAGAAGATTTGAAGCTCATTTCTTCCTCAGTTACACTGTTTCTCTCACATTCCAGTCTTACTTCAGGTATTAGCTTCTACCGTCAAATAACTATATAGAAAACTTTAATACATAGCTTTTATTATTATGTTTGCTTCCTTGTTAGAAACTCAGGGCTAATCAGAACTGCCTGGGGTCTCCGGGATCCCACAGTCAATCTCTTGATCTAAGACAGGGTCTCCCTATCCCTTCATCCACCTCAACAGAGAGTAGTATTACTATTCATCTGTGTACAGGATCCCATGCACAGTTTCAGTAACTTTTCCAGTCTCTGCCATTCTAGAAAGCATATTAGAATGGAAATGAATATTATTATATCAATGACCTAGGGATTATTTTAATTTTTAGAAAGGAAATCATTAGAAAATTTCAACACCTTAGGGTTGCCTGGGTGACTCAGTCGGTTGAACATCCAACTCTTGATCCTCAGGTCATGATCTCGTAGTTCAGTTCGTGGGATTGAGCCTTGCTGTCAGTGTGGAGCCTGCATGATTCCCTCTCTCCTCTCTCTCTGCTGTTTGCTCTTGCACACACACATACTCACGCTTTCTTGCTCTCTCAAAATAAATAAGTAAACATTTAAAAACTTAAGGCTATTAAAGACAATTTCAACACTTTATTTTTAAATTGTTAAAATTATTATTAAAGAGTTTGTGTCATTTTACAAGTGTCCCTAGTGAATTGCATATCCAAAGTATTGAACTCTGTTAATGTATTGAAGACACCCAAATGGGTAAGAATCTGGGTGACTCTGGTGACAAGGATCTTCATATTCTCCACTGGCCACTCTTTCAGATTAGTAGGAAACACTTTAAGGAAAAGGTATGATTTTTGGGTGAAGTAGGAGGATTGGCTTCAGTATCACTCTCTCTATGGAAGCCTGCTACAGGAAGAGGGTTTTTCTATAAACAAGAACTAATAAATGGGAGGCAGCTGGTTTAGTGCAAGCATGTGTGCTTTTGTACTCCACAGAAACTGGGTTCCTAGTTCTTCTAAAATGACTGCAGTACTTTGCAGAGTTGTAAAGTTCAGTTTGAAGGGGTGTTGTAAATTTCAGCATTGATTGACCATCCTCTGTGTACACAATATGCTGAACAGACTGTAAATCCTGTATGAAAATATCACTCGTCCAAGAATCGTGACCCAGGTGAATGTATTCATTCTCACAACATTTACTGAGTACCAACTATGTGTCAGACTATTCTAGGGGCTTAATATGCAGTGATGAAGGCAACAAATAAAAGTTCCTGCCTTCTTAAGTATATGATTCAGAAGTGGAGTTTACTTTCCAGGGGCGGAGGTTAGATTCTAGTGAAATGGTAACTTGCAGCATGGGAGAGTTTGAGAGTCCCAGATTTGGTTTTCTTTTGATTTAAAAATAAGTTGTTGCCAACACTTGTGCAAGTAAACCAGTTCTTGCCATTCTCCTTGATGATCCATCCAGTCAAGGAATTTTGAAACATCACCATGTCTGGGGCACCGGGGTGGCTCAGTTGGTTAAGTGTTTGTGAGTTTGAGCCCCTGCATCACACTCTGCTATTAGCACAGAGCCCTCTTCGGATCCTCTGTCCCCCTCTCTTTCTGCTCCTCCCCCATTTGTGTTCTCTCTCTCAAAATAAATAAACATTTAAAAAAAAAACCCACAATGCCTTAGACTTGGAAGGGACCTTAGTTAAGACAACAGTTTTTAACTGCTTTATTTTATAGATGGAAAATAGGAAGTGACTTACCTAAGGTTACCCATTGCATTACCTAGAGATTGAACACTAGGCCTTAGAACTCCCCTTGTTCACTTTTCTCAATCATATTCCTCATGGTTTCTGATTTGAGGTTGGAGTCTGGAGAAGCGACACTTTTCAAAAAGTACAGATGGTGTAGTGAGTTCAGGGACTGCTGTAAATTGGAGTGATTTGGTTAATCAGAAATCACGGTCTGGTAAAAGACAGTAAGATATCTGAGCTCTAATTCTGGCCTTTTCATTAAGGAAAAACCATTTAACCTGGGCCCTAAATTCTTTGTCTTTCAAATGGATAGGCTAGTTGATAAGAACATTTGCCTAATACTTTGAGTCCTTTAAGAAAATGCATTGGTGTGAAGAGATTTGCAAAGTGCCTGCCAAACAGTGCTAAAATGTTACGTTGTTATTAATCACACAACTCTATAAATACAGATATCATTTTGCGGATGGAGAAGTTGAAAATTACAGAAATTAACTACAATTTCCAAGATCCATTAGTGAAGGAACAGGGAAAGTAGGCTGGGAACTGGGAATTTTGACATTACTATTTCTTTAATATGTTAATGTTAAAAGTACCTTAACATTCTTTCAGTTATTGAGGTTATTATTTTACAGGAATTTGGACTTGCTGTGAACCTAGAAAGACTGGGTAGAAACAGAAGAGGAAAGTATTTTATGCAGAAGTAAGCCATGTGGGTGAAGGAACAAATAAATTAATTTTATCTGCTGTCTTTGCCAGGAGGCCGCTTTTCTGATAGGAGGTAGGATGAGGAGGTAGGGAGAAAGAGTGGAAATCCTTGAATGCCAAGCTATGGAGTCTGAGAGCCTTAGCAAGGTACTTGATCAGCGTGGTGGCCTAATATTATCAGTATTTTATTTCGTATCTGGTTGTGGATTACTGAGTCGATTGGGGAAGTGGGGCTGGAGTTTAGGAAACCAGTTAGATTGGTGTTGCTAGGGTCTAGTACGAGATGAGGGCATCTATCTAGTGTGTCGAGGAAACGAGACTTGGTGGAAAAGTGTTCGTTTCTTACTCAACAGACAACATTCAGGGACTATGTAAACTCGTTATCGAAAAAAAGAAAAGGGCTTATGAATTGTTTTATTTTAAGCGGCTACTGTTGAGTCCTGGGAGGCCAAAAGAGTGCATTTGGAATTAAAACCAGGGTTAAATTCCTCCTGGCTTTGTCATCCTCTAATTATATAATACAGAGGAAGTCACCTACCCTCTCTTGAGCCTCGGTTTCGTTTCCTCTAAATTAAGGGCGACAGTACCTACTTGGTAGAGATTTGCGTACAGAAAATTAGTATTTTAAGGCACCTAGCAATGGCGCTCAATATTGGTTCCCGCCTTCCCCCAGGTGTCTCTCGAGCTGAGCCTGAGCAGTCAAGGACGGTCGAGGCCGGAAAAGCGGTTCTACCTGGAGACCGCGGCCGGGCACTGCTCCCGAACCGGGCTGACCTCCCAACGCCGGCTCCACCCGGGAGCACACGTCCCGCGGGATGACTGAGCATCCCCCAGTCAGAGTGGCCCTGCAGCGCGTGGCAGCCACCATCAGCCAAGGATGCGGAAGGGAAGCGCGGAAAGCGGAGCGGAGAGGCGGCGGCGCCCGAGGCTGCAGCGACCACCCCCACGCCGCCCGCCCGCGAACTCGCCGCGGGTGCTGGGCCGCGCTGGCCGCGTTTGAAGTCTCCGGCGCCGCTGCTGGTTGGCCGGCTCGGGTCACGTGCACCCAGGCAGGAGTTTCCCCGACAGCTGGAGGCTGCGTGGGATCCGGCGGCGGCTCCGGAGCTCGGCGGTGCGGCCTTCCCCGCCCCCTCTTCCCTCCTCCCCCGCCCGCTTCCGCCCGGCTTATTATCCTCCTTATTGACAAACAGAGCGGCCGCGGCGGCGACTCTCCGCGTGCATCTGTAGCCAAGCCATGGGAGACAAGAAGAGCCCCACCAGGTAACAGCGCCCGGGCCCCCGGGCCCGGACTGTGCAGGCGGCGGGGCCCTCGCGGCGGGCTTCGGGCGGCCGTCTCGCTCGCCGCCCGGGCAGCGGGGCCAGAACGGGGGCGGCGCTGGCGCCGCTGCTGCGCGAGCACTGCCGCGTGAGGGGCCGGCGCCGGCCGCCCCACAATGGAGCCGCGATGGCGGCGGCCGGAGCGGCAGCCCGGGGTGTCAGAGAGGCGGCGGCGACGACGACTGCGGCCGCGCCCGCGCCCTCCCCCTTCCTGACTCCCCTCCCACTCCTAGCTGGAGCGCGGCGCGCCGGGGGCCCGCGGGGCGGGGGTCGCGGAATTGGGGCGGGGGGCGGGGCGGGGGCGGCCGCGGGGCCCGGGCGCCGGGCGCGGCCTGCTGGTGACCCCGCGCCGCGTCGTGTCCGGGTTGTGTCCTGCAGGCCGAAGCGGCAGCCGAAGCCGTCCTCGGATGAGGGTTACTGGGACTGTAGCGTCTGCACCTTCCGGAACAGCGCCGAGGCCTTCAAGTGCATGATGTGCGATGTGCGGAAGGGCACCTCCACCCGGTGAGTCCCGGGCCTGCCCCGCGCGCCGTGGGGCGCCCGGGTTGCGGCGCAGAGGACGCCCCTGCGGCTGCCGCCCCCTCCCGTGACACTGGCAGACCCCGCGGGAGCAGGCGAGACTGAGGTGGTGGCCGCTATAGGAATTGGGTCAGATTGATTGCGACCCTTGCTATGGTTTGCGGTGAGGGGTAATTGAAGAGGCTGTAACGTTATATGCTGCCAAGAGAGAATAAATTATTTAAGGGAGGCATTAGCAACTGCGATTTATTTCGTATCGCGGGGGGTAATGCCCCCCCCCCCCCCCCCCCCCCGCCTAGTCTGGGTATATTAATGTTGGCTGCATTGTTGTGTTAGTGTGTTGGAATCAAAGAAAAGCCATGAAATCCTCTGTAGGAGCAAAAGATGGAATTTAATTTCATTCCTCAAAAAAAAAAAGTATCTGATTATAGAATACACAATAGGTTAAACTTCCTTTTTTATTTAGAGTCTGGAAAGGTTAGATCAAGGTTTTGTTTAGTATGTTTATTCTAATTCTCTAATATTTTATAAATAGTTGGAGGTGAGCCCAGTCACAGGGACACATTTTTACTGAAAGTATCTGAATATTTTTAGTTGGATTAAATGGCAATCTATTAGACTCTACAAATGAGATAAAATGATCTCTGCCTATTTTCAGTCTTTATTTTATTGTAGTCTTACAGTATAATAACTCAGTCTTTCAAAAAACCACTTAAGTGAATTAAGTGGATAAAGAAAGTCATACAGGAAATTCAAAGTCTGACATTGTTGATCTGCCAACACTTTAGAGTTCCTTTGCCTTTGTAGCAAAATAGTCTTTGAATTTATTATAATCATGTGAGTTATAGCCTAATATTTAGATATCATGTATTTTGATGTTACAAAGTCTTTTAGAAACTAAATTATCACAAGAGTATAAGTATACTAATGTGATATACTGTTGTTTTAAAGACCTCTATAGTGACATTAGATTTATGTATTCTGTAGAAGTTAAATTTCTGAAAATTAGATACTATATTTTTGAATGCCATTTATAACAACTTACTAAAATTTTAAAATGTAGAGACAGAGATAGTTGGCAATAACTTAAAAGTTTATGATTTGCTTTGTGAAGCTAGCTGCTTCTGACATGTCTTTCTGTGAATCATAATATGTGTTTTGTATATTGTCATTTACATTGGATAAAATGTGTTGAGCATTTTTCATGATATCCTTTAAAAAGCAAACTTTCAAACATCTAAATTTAAGGGGATATAACAGACCATTCTGAAAAGTAAAAAAGCACTTATTTGCTAAAGTAAATGTGGCAACAGTTTTTGGACCCGTGATTTAAGTATTTGAAAAGCAGAGTATCTTTATGTCTTTGTATCAGGTTGGATTTGGTTTAGAATATATATTTGTATATCTGTGTTAATGCTTTGTACTTCTTAAAACACTCAAGCAGTTTTTAGAAAATGTGGTTTTTGGAGGCAGGAACTTTAAAGTGGAGACATTTGTTATAATCTTAATCTCTGGTACGATATTGTTGCTTTTTGTTGTTCCCTTTCTATTTTCTTGTAGCCATTAGAAAAAATACTGAAACTAGAAGAGCCTATATGTTTATTTGCAGGGACAGCAAGGAAGGGGGGAAGCTGTTGTCCTACTCCACAGCCAGTCTTGGGGTTAGAGGAACCCTGAGAAATAGAGTAGGTGGTGGCAGCTCAGAAGAGAAGAAACAGGCTGAATACCTGGCACCTGGAAGAAGAAGGAATATAGTGCACAGGGGAGTTGGCCCAGGACAGAGAAGTGGGCCTAGTTTAAAAGAGGTTTGAGGCCCACAAGGGGGCCCCTGATATTTTTTACCAGTACATCTGAGCTCTTGTAGATCCAATTTTTAGTGGTGGAAACATTACTTGAGGAGGACTCAGAGAAGCATTGTCATTTGGATTGAAACTGAAGAGGCTCTGGGCAACTCACCAGAAGTCTAAGGGACACTCTGTTCCTAAAAGTAAGTGTTCTACACTACGACCCTCTCAGCTTCTTCCTTCCTCTCTCTGAATTGTATCTTCTCTTTTGATTTTGGCCCTAAATTAAATCTAAGAGCTCTAATTTCTCTGTTACCTGTTATTTTCCAACCACTTTCTGAAATTCAGAGTGGAATCCCTGTTTGGATAGAACAGTGGAACAGGGAATTGTTAATAGGGTAGATATTGATTGCACCACAAAATACTTCCCTCTCTGGTAATGTTAGAAAAACAGGATTAAAGGGTTGCAGAACACTAGAGAGAAGCAGAAGTTTCAGGAGTTGGAAGAAATAATTCTCTACAACTGACATGTTAATTAGCACTTAGGGTAATTTCAGGGGTAAGGTTGGCGATTATCAAAGCAGGGACTGGATAGCAGAGCTGAAGATGCAGTTTGCTAATGACTTGTCTGCGTGACTGACCTACGGGACTTGAATTGCTTGGGTCAGACTGACCTTTGAACTGATTCTGTCTCGAAGTCGCCAAATGTGAGGCCAAGTCTAAGGCATTCCAGACATTTGAAGTCTTTTTTTTTTAAACCTCCAGAGAAGGCGGAGCCCATGGTCTCCCTCCAGAGTCTTTACTGACAATTTTATCTTTTAAGATTCTGAGTTCAAATCTTTTATATTTCAACAGAAGACCCATTTTCTTTGGCTATATCCTTGGTAGGTCACGTTTTTCTGCAGAATAACTATGCAGTGAAATGAGGTTATAATCATAGTAGTATTTTAAAATGAAACATGATATGAAGTAGCTTTAGTTCCTAAATTTTGATCAGTTATAGCCTTTAAATTTATGCCATTTCTGTGTTTGGATTTCGGTTTTGTGCTTGCTGACCTTAATTAGTTTAAGTTTGATAAATCTCTTTTTTTTTATCCAGAATCTAAATAACTAGATAGTTCAAGCACTTCAAGTTTTCTGCATTGTACTTTTGTGAGAGAAGCAGTGATAAATGTCAAACTGACAGGAAACATTTAAACAAGAAAAAGTTGTGGTGACAAATTACTGTGAAAGGCACTAAACAGTCTCCTTCATCTTTATATCTTCATCAAGTACTTATAAGGCAATAAGTGTCTCACATATAAACCTAAGAAACTTTAAGAAATTAAGAACCAATCTAAAGCATCAGAGAAAGTGAAATATTTAGTATAGTGTGTGAAGGGTAGTGCAGTCAGTGTATGATGATTGAATTAGAGTAGTATCTTCTTGCCACTTCATATAGGAATGGAAATTACTGCCTAACTCAGGTGGCACATACTAAAAAATGAGAATGATAGAGCTATTTGTTTTGATTTTGAAGTGTGACCTAAATGAAAGCATATAAAACTCCCAAGTCCATAGCAAACTTTTAGGTAGAATTTAAAGTATAACAGGTAATGTTATATTTTCTCAGGATAAGTTGTAATAGCTCTCTTAACGTTTTTGAGAGATGTTATTTTATGGAACAATGAAAAAGATTTTAGAAGAAAGAGTTATACTAGGTTTCTGGTGACCTGTGTTCTTAACTCATTTCAACTACTTTGACGTTCAGCAGTGTTTACTGAGTGTCTCGTTTTATACAAGGGCTGCGCTAGGTATTTCTGAACACAGTAATATGGTCAGGATCTGACTGTTGTTAAAAAGATTATTTCAGCTTCTATAAAATGGAAGTAAATTGCTATGATTTATATTCTGAAGAAATCTAAAATAAACCCCAATTATCTGATAAAAATCTTTTTAGTATTATTGTTGTCATATTTGCTTTCTGTCTTCTAATTTGAAATTTGTCACAGATTCTACTACTCTTGGTGTAGGAATGGGAGAAAAAAATTGAGGACCATAAAAGTCAGTTCATTTTTCAGAAATTCAGAGTTCCCAAGCCTCCCTACCTGTCTGAGGAGCCTTTCCAGCTACCACTGAGTTCTTGTTCAGAGAGACTCCTTATTCTAGGAGGTTGGTTGGTTGGTTTTCCTCCTTATATCTTGGGTTAGAGTACTCAAGGGGCTTCATTGTTTACAAGGAAATTTTTTTTTTTTTTAACGTTTATTTATTTTCGGGACAGAGAGAGACAGAGCATGAACGGGGGAGGGGCAGAGAGAGAGGGAGACGCAGAATCGGAAACAGGCTTCAGGCTCCAAGCCATCAGCCCAGAGCCCGACGCGGGGCTCGAACTCACGGACCGCGAGATCGTGACCTGAGCTGAAGTCGGACGCTCAACTGACTGAGCCACCCAGGCGCCCCTACAAGGAAATTCTTAAAGTGATTAGTGTTTGGATAATTTAGAGTAGTGGTTTTCAGAGTGTGATCTGAATAACCCTGGGGGGGTCCCTGAGACCCTTTAAGGGACTCTGTGAGGTCCAAACTATTTTCACAGTCATATTAAGATGTTATTTGTCTTTTTTGCTGTATTAACCTTTGCGGTGGTGGTACAGAGGCAAGGATGGGTAAAACTGCTGGACTCTTAGCATGAATCAAAGCAGTGGCACCAAGTTGCTATCTGTATTCATCGTAATATTCACTACCATGCGTGTGAAGTAAAAACAATGCCAGTTTCACTTAAGCATATATTCCCTTGATGAAGCAGTAAAAGTTATGAATTTTAGGAAGTCTCATGTCTTTTTTAACGTATTTGATGAACTGGGAAGTAAAGTAAAGCCCTTCTGGTGCATACTTAGAGTACATTGGTTGATTCAAGGGAAAGCATTTGTGTAGTTATTTAATTTGCAAGCAGAACTAGCTGCTTTTTTCATGGAGGATCGTTTTTACTTGAAAGAATGCTTGGCAAACTGTGGTTATTCAGACTTGGATATGTAGCATCTATTTTCTCAAAAATGAACACAGTGAGTTTGTCACTTCAAGGAAGACGATAGTGTTTGTTGCCAATGATAAAAATTGAGCTTTCAAGTGAAAATTAGAATTTTTGAAAACATGTAACCACTGTTGATCCCAGTACTTTAAGGATGAAATCAGGTGGTGATACTAATGAATGTAACTTCTGATAATTTATCATGAAATTTGTTGATGTTTGGAAGATCTGTGTAAGTCAGTGAACTAGTATATTCAGATAACCAATGTGTGATGTTACAAAACCATGCATAGATAATCCATTTAAAGTACAAAAGAAACCAATGGATTTTAAAGGACTACTCTGAAAAGTTTGTTGATAAAGTTTTAGATATCACATGCAACTAACCTTTGAGAAATAACTACTTGTGTTTTTATGTAGTATCAAAGAAGAATATCTATAATTACCTGAAAAGGCTATTAATATTAAACTACTCCTCCCTTTTCAACTATATATTTGTGGGAGTCCAGATTTCCTTTATATTCTTGAACTAAACCAACATACTGCAACAAATTGAATGCAGAAGTAGATATGACGATCCAGATGTCTTCTGTTAAGCCAGATATTAGAGGTTTTGCAAAAATAGCAAGTGCTACTCTTCACACAAAATTACTTTTGATTTGAAAAATACAGGTTTTAAAAGTATTTATATGAAAATGTGATCTGCTTTATTTTTTAAATGAACTAACATACATTTAAATTTTAGCTGTTTTTATTTCTAATATAGCAATTTATTTCTTGCTAGGTAAGACTTACATAAACAAAAGCTCTTTTAACTTTGAGAGGATAAGAGAGCCAGAGACCAAAAAGTTTATGAACTGCTGGTGTAAGGTTTTACTAGCATGGGTTTCCACATCCCACAGATTTACTTCAGCAGGCATTCTTTTCCTTTCATTTATCCTTTGTTGAGTAAGATCTCTCTGATAACCTAGTGACCTACTTGTTAAACTCAGTGGCCTAATCTTTTCTTTCCATGTCACCTCCATAGTATTTGATGTTGGTAGCCTTTTTTTTTTTTAATTGAAATTCTCCCTTTTTGATGTCTCTAACACATTTTTTCTCTGGTTTTTCTTGTACATCTTTGAAATCAATTTCTGCCTACTGAAACCTGGCTTCTTCTCTATATACTTTACTTTGTATGTGGCATGCTCTTTCTGGAATCTAAGCCAGAAACTATCATTGTCTCAACTTTGATCTAACTCTTCGTCGTTCCTCATGTCCAGTCTTTGAATTGTCTCTAAAATCTGTCCTTTTTCCAGTTTATGTCACTATAGTTTAGAAGCCCATGTCTTTTCTCTCATGAATTATGACAAATTGGTCTGTTCTCCCTAATGCTGCTAACATTATTTCAGTATG
Organism: Panthera uncia; assembly: GCF_023721935.1. Classification (NCBI taxonomy): domain Eukaryota; kingdom Metazoa; phylum Chordata; class Mammalia; order Carnivora; family Felidae; genus Panthera; species Panthera uncia. The sequence goes on along the minus strand of NC_064809.1, from coordinate 67,794,577 downwards.
TTTTTTAAAACATAAAAATTAAGACCTCTCCAGTGAATAAAGTCCTGTTTATTGAATAAAGGTTGAGCTCCCGAGCATGGTATACAAGATTGTAATATCTGTCATTGATTTGCCTTTCTAGCTTCATTTCCTGCTGCGTATCCCAACCAATCTTACGCTGCATCAGCACTTAAGTATTTTCATCAGATGGTGCTTCTTAAAAGAAACCCTCTGGGAGAAATCCTCTGGGATTATAACCTCCTCATCCCAACTATTTTATTGTTCAGTCTATCTATGTAAATGCATATGTAATTATCTCTAGAAAATCATCATATTGTGGTAGTATTGTCTACGTGTTTATCTACCCTTCTGGGCAGTCGTACCCTTTGTTGTATCCTCCAAAGCCAGTAAAGTATTTGGAACATTTTAGGCATTTAAACTTTTTCAGCTAACATTCCTTTAAATTTTACTATTGCTGTTTAACAACTGGAATCACTTTTCCAATAACTTTTTAAAAAATTTAAGTTTTTTTATTTTGGAGAGAGAAAGAGAAAGAGAGAAAGAGAGAGAGAGAGAAAGAGAGAGAGAAAGAGAGAGAGAAAGAGAAAGAGAGAATCCCAAGCAGGCTCCTCAGTACAGGCCTGTTGCAGGGCTCAATCTCATGACCATGAGATCAGGACCTGAGCCGATACAAGAGTTGGATGCTTAATTGACTGAGCCACCCAGGTGCCCTTAATAACTTTTTTTTAAGTTTCTTTTTTTTATTTTAAGTAACTTCTACACCCAAACATGGGGCTTGAACTCATGACCTAGAGATCAAGAGTCGTATGTAGAACAAGTGTGCATTCAGGGGAGGGGCAGAGAGAGAGGGAGAGAGAAAGAATCCCAAGCAGGCTTGGCACTGTCAGCACAGAGTCTGACGTGGGGGGTTCAAACTCATGAACCGTGAGATCATGACCTGAGCTAAAGTCAGACGCTTAACTGACTGAGCCACCCAGGCATCCCATCCCCCAAAACTTTTAAGCCTATGCTTGTAAAAATATTATCAGACTATTTTGTCCATAATTTGTAGGTACATATTTTAGCATTAATTTTTAAAAATTTTTTCATGGTTTTGTTTTGTATTTTGAAGCTGTTACTTGATTAAAAGCACAGTTATTACAGTTAGATTAGTAACTGAGATAAGTGACCCCTGAGTCTTCGTACCTTTCTTTGTCTTTAAACACGGGAATAATATTTTTATAATATAGTAATGTTATAACAAACTATGTAGTTATTTTGAAAATTAAGAACATAAAGAATTTTGTGCATCTCATATTTTTTATTATGTTTGGTCTTGTCTTATACTTAAAAACATGTATGTGTGCAAGTAAAATTATAATTTGCCCCTCAATTTTGAAACATTTTTAGCTTTATCATTTTTAATTGACATGTAACAATATATTAGTTTCATATTTCAAGAATGATAATGTACCTTATATTATACCTTGGTGTTTTTACAGTACAACTTTGGAGGGTTGTTTGTTATCTCACTACCACTTATTTAGGTCTTGTTATTCAGATTATTGAAATTTGCATGGTATAACTAAAAATGAGAATTATTTCTTTTTAAAAAAAAATTTTTTTTTTTTTTAAACATTTATTTGTTTTTGAAAGAGAGAGACGGAGCGTGAGCAGGAGAGGGGCAGAGAGAGAGGGAGACACAGAATCTGAAGCAGGCTCCAGGCTCTGAGCTGTCAGCACAGAGCCTGACGCCGGGCTCGAACTCACAGACTCAGAGATTATGACCTGAGCTGAAGTTGGACACTTAACTGACTGAGCCACCCAGGCGCCCCAAATGAGAATTATTTCTTGACTAAAGTAAACTAAAATCAAGAAAAGGTACAGCATATAATGAAATATATTTAAGTTCTCTTTTGAGTGTTTTTTAAAGTTAGTTGACATTGAGGGTCTATCAAAAACTAGAATATACTAAACATAGATTTGTGGTATTTGAGATTGTTTAATTGAAAAATAGTTTAGAATTCAGATTTTGCATTTATTTGAATTTACTGGTACAATTAATGGAACAAATTAAATTTAATTATAATTAATATGGAGCTAATTTTTTTTTAATTTTTTTTTTCAACGTTTTTTATTTATTTTTGGGACAGAGAGAGACAGAGCATGAACGGGGGAGGGGCAGAGACAGAGGGAGACACAGAATCGGAAACAGGCTCCAGGCTCCGAGCCATCAGCCCAGAGCCTGACGCGGGGCTCGAACTCACGGACCGCGAGATCGTGACCTGGCTGAAGTCGGACGCTTAACCGACTGCGCCACCCAGGCGCCCCTGGAGCTAATTTTTAATTTATGGTTGAGATAGTATTGTTTTGTCTATGAACTTGTTACTTTAAAGATAGATCAATTATATACATTATTAGACACCTATACAACTATAGAAATTAGGCAGACATTAAAGAAATAATGGAATTTTCCCTCATCTTGTGCTTCCAGTTGTCTATTTCCAGTTGTTCGGAGTCAGACTAACAGGGGTAGTTGCTGATATTTTTCTACAATTCTGTTATCATTTCGCCTACCTGGTTAACTGCTTATTCTTCCAAACCTAGTTTGTGTATCTGTTGGCTGTGACATTCTCCTTGACCAATCTCAAACATGCCTGCCTTCGTGTGTCTTTTGTGCATACCTCTGATTGTGATCTTCATCTAGCTTCAGCATTTCCTCATAAATCCGGGGTTGATTTGTGTCTTTTTCATGAAGCTGAGTATTCTTTCTCAGAGGATGAATTCTCCAGAGGATGAATAACTGGTTAAAGTCGTGAGAGTAGCTGTTTTCTGGTTTTAGAATCTAAATAGTGCCTCAGTTTGTGATGCTTACCTTTGTTATATCATTTAGCATATGGTAATTCTGCTACCTGTATGCATTTACTCTCTTGTTATCAAGAAACTCCCTTGAGTTTCTTAAGGGAAATGGGAGCTTTTCATTACCTTTTTCAAAGATGCTTGACAAAGTGCCTGGGAAGTAATGGGTGTCCAATGAAAGTTTGTTGAAAGAGGAATATACGTATTAGAAAGGAAAAGTTATTGGTTTGTTTTTTTTAAACTCTATAAGCTTTGAAGAAGTTGGAATTTTGATACAGGTTGTAGAAGTCATTATTTGGAGAAGAACCCACATGTGTACATGTTTGAAGTATCAGAAATAAATGGTAGTGAACAAAATTCTAGAATTCGGTATATGCTTAATGAACACATACCATATGCCAGGAATTATGCTAGGACTGTAGAATTATAGATGAGACCCAATTCCAGCCTGTGAGGGTTTGAATTCTAGCAAAGATAGATAAATGATATTTGCTAATGAGTAAACAGAAGAAGGAATGTACAATTAATTTTCCAGTATAGTCCTACTTTTTGGAGAAGTCCTATGCTCAAATCAAGAATGAAATCAGTTATTGGTGTAGTCATTACTAGTTAAGCACTTTTGGTAAAGTGTGTTCTAACATCATGACCAATTTCCAGTTTGGTTAGTTTTCTCAAGAAATTTCAGCCAAATGAAACTGCCATGTCACTGCTAAGTAAAACCCTCCCCTTTTCTCTGTGTATATGTCTACGTGTATGCGTGTATAAATAATGTATATTTTTAAAAGAAACTGCTGTTTTTCAGACGATAGTTGTTATATAATTGAAGTAAGGTTTCAGAGGACTAAAATTATTTGCCTTTGAGAAGTTTACATAGGATGGTACAGATTATTAAATTTATATATATTTAAAAATCCCAGAAACAATTTTTTTGAGAATAAAATAATTTTGTAATGGGACTACATTACTGAATTTAACATCTGTTTCTTTAACTATATTACTGATTATATTGGCAGTGATCTTCCAAGTATGCTACTTGGGTATTTTTTTTTTTTTTTTAAAGCATTGTTGAGAAGATTAAATGAGTAAATTTTTGTAAAGCCTTATCACAGTGGCTTACACATAGTAAATGATCATTGAATGGTAGCCATTACTGTTAAAGTATATGTTTGAAATAATATTTATAACATACTGCTACAAAATTAATTTTGTTATTGGTGGTTTCAGTAAAAGCAGTATCTTTGAATTATTTATCATTCATATACTAATTTTCTGTGTTCAGAATGCTTTCCTATATATCTTTACATTTGTTCATCAAACCACCCTCCATGAGGAGGGCAAGATGGTCATCCAATCACAGATTTAGTGTTAGAGCCTAGATTGAAATCCAGGTTGACTGCTGGTTGATCTTTTCATTCTTTTGTCTCTGATAAAGAAGTTTATAAAACTGTACTATTTGAGTGAAAGATTTCTTTGCTTATTCTTCTTTTCTTCTGAGGTGTTAGAGAGCCAGTATATTTTGGTAGAAAGATTAGCATTTTGTGGGATATCAAGTTTTCATTCAAGGATTTAATGAAACAGGTGTTTGAGATTTTCTTAAGACACATTTTCCTTTATCTTTGATAGTTTGTAATTTTAGGGTATTGCAAGTATGTAAAATACATTGTGATTTGATTTAACGAATATTTACTAAATATCTACAATGCTTTGTTTATTGGCTTTCATGCATGTTAAAATCTCTCCCTTTTGTTATATGATCTGTGATTGATAATCTGTTTCAGAAGATTGAGTAGACACTCCATTTTGCAGTATTGTTTATTATGGGAAATTACAGAATTACCTGGAATTTTAGAGTTGGAAGGAACCTTTCAAGAGCTTCCATGAGGTTTAGTAATTTCCTGAGACTGGCGAGTTTTTATTACTTGAGACCTTGATAATAGAGGGATAAGATTGTCTTCGTAGGAAAGGTCTTAAGAGGTTTGGGGTAGAAATATTGGTATTAAAACTTTCAAAATAGGTTGAGGCCACCATTGTTTGCAAATCCTTCTTGTTTGGGATTTTCAGCTCAGTTCTTGTTGCTATACTGAGAACTGCCAGGTAAAACAGAGCAATCTGCTAGGTGAGATCTTTTCTATGTGTTGGAACTCATGGCTCTAGCCTAGTATCCTCCTGACAGGTAAGAAAACAGGCCTGGAAAGATTGTGACTTGTTTAAAGTCAGTAGCTGGTTCATGTAATGTCAGATTCAGATACTTGGATTTCCAGTCCCTTTTATTACCTTGCTGTGGTAACATTTAAATTTGCTACCGAGTAACTTCTTAAGGATTTCTTCTTGTAAATTTGGTATACATAGATCTAGTGCTGTACATCTTGATAATTTCTAACATTAAACCTACTACTTATAACTAATATAAGAATTTTTTTAATTAAGTAATTTTTTTTGATGTTTGTTTTTGAAGGAGAGAGAGAGCGTGAGGGGATAGGGACAGAGAGAGAGAGGGAGACACAGAATCCAAAGCCGACTCCAGGCTCTGAGCTGTCAGCACAGAGCCTGATGCGGGGCTTGAACCTGTAAACCACGAGATCATGACCTGAGCCGAAGCTGGAGGCCTAACCAACTGAGCCACCGAGGCACCCCACTAATATAAGAATTTATGTTAAAACTGGGCTAGCAGTGTAATGCATGAAGAACAAAATGACAGTCAATTATTTCCCCCATGTTAACTCTAACTAATATTTTTGACATGTAATTGTTAACAAACTTCATATTGATATATTTTTTAATATTTGTTTATTTTGAGAAAGAGAGAGTGTAAGCAAGGGAGGGACAGAGAGAGAGGGGGAGAGAGAATCCCAAGCAGTCCCTCCACTGTCAGTTCAGCACCAGATGCGTGGCTTGAACTCCAAACCTTGAGATCATGACCTGAGCTGAAATTAAGAGTTGGACGCTTAACCAACTGAGCCACCTAGCTGCCCCTTGATATCTCTTATAGTAACATTTTTTTGTGCTTTATATTCTGACTTTGATATCATAATATTTCTTAGAGGAAAAATCCCAGTAAATATTATTTCCCTTTTTGGGGGGGACACAAATATTAAGAATCGTTAATAGTATAATTAATAACCAATTTGTATGTGTGTATATTACTATATGTGTATGATAAAAAGTTTATGCAGCTCACTGGTAATTTTTAGACATGAGTTAAACCACTTCATTTTTACATGTTTTGTGGTCCAGTCAGGGTTCGTTTGCACGCTATCATACTTTATAGGATGATCTGGGACGATCAACTTAACAAAAGCAGCAGGTAGGTAATATTAGATGCCAAAGAAGTATTTGTTTAAGAAGTAGAACTCTAAGGGGATGCCTGGGTGGCTCAGTTGGGTAAGTGGTCGACTCTTGATTTCAGCTCAGGTCATGATCTCAGTTTGTGAGATCTAGCCCCAAGTGGGACTCAGCACTGTCAAGGCAGAGCATACTTGGGATTTGCTCTCTGCCCCTCTCCTGCTCATGCTCTCTCTCTCTCTCCCTCTCCTTCTTGCTCTGTCTCAAGATAGATAAATATACTTAAAAAAAAAAAAAAAGTAGAGCTCTAGGTATATTGACAGAGAAGGCAAAATTGTTTTGGTCTTCTTTGATCTTTTTCCATCCTTTTTTGCTGTTTATCTTTGATCTCCCCAGGACCCAAAGTCTCTTAATACTCATTTCTAGCTTGCTTTTTTTCCTTTTCCCCTAGCTTGCCTTCTTTCTCATCCTTTATTTTCTTCACTCCACCAGCAGTTCTTCCTTTACTAGAAAATCTTATTGTTTTGTCTGTTCTGTAAATCTAAATAAAGTAATTGTGAATAAATATCCTGAGCATGGCGGGGGTGGGGGGGGGTGGGTAGAGTTAGTTTTTTCTTAAGGAAGTAATTGGTGATAAAAATATTACATGTTCATGGAAGATACTAAAGAAATAAAAAGAGGAAAATAGGAATGCTCATCACAACATCTCTCCAGCCAGAGATTGCTGTTTCTAACGTGTGTTTCCTTTCTGTTTTTTACAAGTGGATATTAGCATTTAAAAGGGGGAAGTTGAGGTGTCTCTCTCTGGAAGAATGGGAGAAAGGAGGAGATTTCTAAATCAGGGGTGTTTCTCTGACTTCACAAGACAGCTCTCATCTTGCCTTCTCTCTGTACTCCAGTGGGCCTCACAAACACTGGTGGTAGGGAATGCTTTTGAAAACAAGCCAAGAAAGTTGGGAAAATACTGTGTATCATTATCTTCTTAGAGTTTAATAAATTGAAAGTCCTGAGAATCCTCCAAAAGAATTTGTTTTAGCTTATATAGTTGTGCAGTTCTCAGTTTTACCTGAGTGGATTTTGTTTTATTTTTTCTCTATTATAATACAGAACTCGTTGGGACATTCTGTTCTGTAGGCCCTTGCTATTGAAATGTGGTCCAAAGACCAGTGGCAGAGACACTTCCTGGGAACTTGTTAGAAATGCAGAATCTCTAGGCTTCTGGCTGGCTCAGTTGGAGGAACCTGGGACTCTTGATCTCGCTTGTGAGGTCAAGCCCCATGCTGGGTGTAGGGATGACTTAATCAATAAAACTTAAAAAAAAAAATGCAGAATCTCTAGTCCCACCAAGGATTTACTGAGTCATAATCTGCATTTTATAGATTATTCATATGCACATTAAAATTCAAGAAGCACTGCTCTGGTTTTTTTCAAGATAAGACAGTGAGGTGGGCAAGGCTCTGAGGTATTCATTCTACTTGAACTGCTTTTTCCAAAGGGCTTTCCCCTTTCTTTTGGGGGTGCACGTGTGTGTGAGGCAGCATTGCATGTACGAGTGTGTATATGAGCATGCATTTGTGTACAACATTTGAGCGTGGGTATGTCTCTGTTAATGGTGCCCTCTCTGGCCAACACTTCCTCATGAATTCTTATGTCAAAAAATGCCGCCTCTGTTAACACATCCTCCCTCTTATTCCTGTTTCTGATATCTGTACACAGCCATACATTCCTTCACCCATACAGCTCACTCAGAGCTGGCTTTGGGAAACCTGTGAGAGAGCAAGTTGCAGGGAATAAGGGAGTAAGAAAATGTTTTTGCTGGTTAGAATCAAGTAACAGGTTTGTTGGGGTAGAAATGAGCTAGCCTTCCCTCAGAAGAACACAGGGGTTTTGAATTGTGTTGGTTGGAGCCCTGAAATCTCATGAAATTATCTCAGTGACTGCCAGCAGGAACAACCAAGTGGGGCTCCATGCTCCCACACTCCACTTCAGCTATGTCATCTATGCTCTTATATACTTTATTCACTAGGGTTTCTTTTAATTTATTTCCTGAAGCTGCTTTGCTATTGGAACAGTTTTTTTTGAAACCACTGCCCTGTTCCTTCCATTTAGCTTTCCACCACTTAAATTTGTCTGTTCAGCGTAGGCTGGGTTAATTGTGACTGGACTTCTTAGCCACACGTTTCAAAAGCAAGAGCTAATAATGAATTCTGTGTAGTGATGCATAGATTAAAAAGTTTGTCCCTTGAAAAGCCTTTTCTTCCTCCCTCCTTCCCTTTATCTTTCCTTTCTTCTCACCCATCTTGTTAGACACTTTGCTCTTTTTAAAAAATTTTAAGATTTTTAAAGTTTTTTTTATGTTTATCCATTTATTTTTGAAAGAGAGAGAGAGAGGCAGAGAGAGATGAAGAGAGGGAATCCTAAGTAGGCTCCGCACTGTCAGTGTAGAGCCTGACATGGGGCTCAATGTGGGACTCAAACCCATGAACCATGAGATCATGACCTGAGCCGAAGTCGGACGTTTAACTGACTGAGCCACCCAGGTGCCCCCTTTCCTCTGTTTTCAAAGACCAAGGCTGGTAAAACCTAGAGCTATATAATCATTAATTAGTTGAGTGATAACCAGTATAATTTATAGACAAGAAATATATTAAATTCATCATGTCATCAAATTATAGTTTTTGGTGACATGGATAAGGCTATTCCATTATCTATATGAATGTGGTTATCACATTTGGGTAGTATTCCCTCGCCAATTTTCCATAAACTTAATGCCTCTGATCACATGGCATTTTTCTGTAATATTCCTTGGTAATTGACAGTTTAATTGTGATCTTTCCATATTCCACTTGTGTAGGACTTCATTATACATATTTTTGGTGCAGGAAAATTTATCTAGTTTTATTTTTTTGCCTACATGTTATTTTATTTTATTATTCTAAAAAATACTTATTTTGAGAAAGAGCGTGTACGCATGTGGGAGGGATGGAGAGAGAGAAGGAGAATCCCAGGCAGGCTCCATGCTGTAGCACAGAGTCCAGTGTGGAGCTCCATCCCACAACGATGGTGAGATCATGACCTGAGCCGAATCTAGAGTTGGATGCTTAAGTGACTGAGCCGCCCAGGCGCTCCTACATGTTTGTTTTAAATTTTTAGGTGTATTCAGTATAATGGAAAGCAAAAAAAAAAAAATTTTTTTTTTCAGTATTTCAGAGTTCCCTACAGTAGTTCCCTGTAGTATAGTGATGAAGAGTTTGGACTCTGGAGCTTGATTGTTTCGGCTTAAATATTGATCTCACCACTTACTAGCTGTGTGACCTTGTGAAAGTTAATCAACTTTTGAGTCTCAGTTTTTACATTTATAAAATGGACTTGATAATAACACCTATCTCACAGAGTTGTTGTGAGGATTAAATGAGATAAGTCTTGCAAAATACTTGACAGTACCTGGCATATAGTAAGTCCTCAGAAAATGTTAGCTAAAACCATCAAATACATGAGTGGTGATACAATACTTGATATCCGTTAGGGGTGTAACAGTCCCTATTGTCAAGCATGTGGGTTCAAATGTGGTAGCTGACAAAACCAGAACATAAGAATAAGGGTCTTCTACTAAAGGATAACATTTCCACAAATTATTTCAGGGATAATTTTACAATTTCATGTACCTGCCCTTTCCCCGTCCCTCCCTCTTCTCTTTCCTCTCTTCCCCTCCTTGCGTGCTGTTGGGGGTGGGGTGTGTCCCCTAGTAACCAGATGTGACTTGTCACATAAACATTTGGGGATTACCAGTGAAAGTTTTAACTTCTAAAAAGCACTTTGGTAGTGTAATAGTGGTAAGCAGTATTTATAGACTTAAGAGTTGAACAGTTAAAAACATTTTTTACTGTTTGCCATAGTTAAAAAGTAAGTCTGTTTTCAGGGTTGGATTGTCAGAAAGCATGGTCATGATCTTTTTTAGGCCACTCTGTCATCTTGTATATTATGTTGTTTTTTCTGCCTCATACTGTTCCATCCTCCAAAATTTTCTTTTTTGGTCTTTATGTTTGCTCAAGCATCATCTCTCAAGAAGCATATCTTTATCTCTAGGCCAGAATGAATGTCCTTTGAATTATTCTTGAAGCATTCTATCCAAAAATCTGGTGGTTGTAATTACATAGTGTATTGAAATCATTTTGTTTCTGTTTCTTTCTCCTTCCTAGGAGAAATCACTGTAATCGCTTTACCATTTGTCCTGGAATCCTATTTCAGCTTAAATCCCCACCTTGCCATTTACAGCCATATAACCATACAGCTTTATGGTGATGATTCAGTGTGATAAATGATCTAAGGAACTTAGCATAGCTCTTAGTTAATTAATTATGATGATAATTATAAATAGCAATAAAAATTCCCAGTGCCTGTTACTGTGTCTTGCATAGATATTGGTAATGCTTAACTGCAAAGACTCTTTATCATGTATCTGATTGCTGCTTTAAGCTGTTTTCCATTTCTTGTTTTTTAAGCGATGTTTATATAATGTTTCATTTTATCAGTCTGTGAGTTGGATGTATTATGTTTAATTATGCCCGTTTAACCAAAGTTACCTTCATGTGCAGCTTTTTCAGCAGTTTAAAAATGTTTTCTTTTGCCATCAGTATAATGTATACTTTAAACCACAACTAATAGCATTTTATTTTGTCATAATGTCATGCTTGTTTGTTAAATCTGAACTAGAGGCAGGGAAACCATTTAGTGGAAGCCATTACAATAGGTCTAGGCAAGATACAGTAGTGGCCAGAACAAGGATAATGTCAGTGGGAGACAGAAATGAATGGATTCTAGATACATTTAGGAGCAAATTGATAGGACTTGATGGATGGCTGGAGGTGGTTATGGGAGATAGGAAGTTGGGTTATAGAGAGGGAAGAATCAAGGATGAATCCCAGGATTCTGGCTCAGGTAAGCAGCTGGATAAATGTGCTTTACACTGACAAAGGGAACAGGAAGAGGGACAGTTTTGGGGAAAGGTAGTAGTTCACTTTTAGATTTGTTGAATTTCAGGTATCTGAGGTAAATCTGAGAGGGGAGATCTGTGAGGCAGTTGGATATGTGAGGCGTGGGCTTACAAAGGAGGACAGGGCTATGAATATATACTTGATAGTCATCAGCATACATGATTGAGTTGAAGTTATGGAAGTAGGTAAGACAGATCAGGGAGTGAATAGACTGCATAGCATGAGAAAAGAGAACCCAGGAAACATTACGACCTTTTTGTGTCCACCAAGATGAAGAAATGGAGGAGAAAGAGAAATAGGCAGTAAGAAACTGGCAGAATGTAATGTTACAGAAACTGGGAAGAGATTGTTTTCAAAACGAGGGGATGTAGTGAGCCATGTCAAATGGCCGTTCTTCAGATAGAATCTTAATTTTTCTCTTGCATTCTGTGTAATGTTTATTTTAACGACTGTTAAAATTTATATTTTAGGTTATAACAAGATAATCCTGCAAAGTGCTTGTACTAAGCTTTTCATGGTAGTTACAGTAGTTCTAAATTGTATCTACAGGTTAAATAAAGGAAGTTAATATTTGTAGGTCAGGAGATGAGTAAAATTATGTTAGTAACTAACTTTCTCAAGAATGCTCTAATTATCCAGTAAAATCTATCATTAAGCCTGTACTTTTACAGGTAGCTCCTGATTGTACCTATAACAGTTAATAGAATTAATATAAAAAATTGGGTCCACCTTGGTATCAAGAATTTTTTTAAGTGGTAAGTAAATGTTATAGTATAATTGTGGGGGAGCGTGTATGGTTTGAGTAATCCTTTATGTTCTGTTTTTAGAAGGAATGAATCATAGCAATCTTTATTGATCATCTAACCAGGCAAATCACAGCACTTTTCATAAAACTGTTTGGTTCATAAAGTAATAGGCATCTGTGGAGTAAATTGGATTTGATGTGATTCATGATTCAGATTTTATGACTGCTGAATAACAAAGTTATTATTTAGAATATGGGCAGTAGTTTGAAAACTGTCAGTGTTAACTTCAGACTATATTGGAATTTGTTAGAAAAATTTGCCATTGTTTTATAAAATCAGATTATACAGAAAATATGCACTTACACATTTTAGAGATGGTTATTAAGAATTGATTTGGAAACTAATGCAGGGCTTAGAGTCTGGTCAGGTTAATTTTAATATCAAAAGTTGAGAAAAAGGACATAATTACAGTAAAAGTTAGACTTCATTTTCATGCTGGCATAATTGTTAGCATTGAGAGTACCATTAGCTGTTATTTTTGTATGTTAACTTGGATACTAACTATAGTTGGTGAATAAAGGATTACATATGATGCACCTGATGTTTTGGACTAGGATCAGGAAAATGTTTCCTTGTACTAGAAGCTATAAAGAGTAGATGATATTGACTGTCTATGGAAGTATCCCATTTTAAGATATGGTTTATAAAATGTGGTGCATAATTAAGGGACCTGGGGCATCTGTTAAATTAGGAAGATCACAATATTGTTGAAGATTAATTAATATGATTAAGGTATTCTTAGGAAGAATGAGTAGAATATAAAATGTTGTGAAAGAAAAACTACACAGCATTATGTCACTGGACAATTGGTTAATATTTAGCATAGTAGAAGAGGTGGTAGGAAGTGAGGGATGCTATTTGACAGCCAGTAGAGTAATATTTTATTCTGGGGGTTGAGGTAACGTAGACTTCTTTATATCTAAATTAATTAGTTCTTAACATCATTCAGTAAAAAAAAAAAAAAAAGCTTGCAGACACAGCAACCAGTTTCAGGGCTGCTGCGCACTTAGACAAATTGTAATTTTGTATAACAAATTACCTCAAAATTTACTGTCTGAAAATAATAAACATTTATTACCTTATCCTCCTTTCTGAGTCAAGAATTTAGAAGCAGCTTATCAGGTGATTCGGGCTGCTCAGGGTCTCAGGCTCAAATGAGGGAGGATCCACTTTCAGGTTCACTCGTGTGGTTGTCAGCAGGCCTTAGAATACCTGCTACCAAGTACTCACATGGCTGTCGACAGGCCTCAGGACTCTGGCTGTTGGCCAGAGACATCAGTTTCTTGGCCACATGGGCCCTCCATGGGGCTGCTCACCATATGGCACCTTGTTTACTCCAAAACAAGGTATCAGAGAGAGCCCCCAAAAGAAGCCAGTCTTTTTATAACCTAGTATTGGGAGTGATATCCCATTACTTCTGCCACATTCTCTTCCTGAGAAATCAGTCACTAAATCCAGCCTATATTCTGGGGGAGGAAATTACAGAAGGGCTTGCATACCAAGAGGTTGGTTGGATCATTGTGGGCAGTCTTAGAGGTTACCCACCACGCTATCCTTTAAAGTTTAAACTTTTTGTTGTTGTTGCAGAATTCTTTCTTGGAAGGAAAAGATGGGGGGAAATTCAAAATATAAGATAAATAAATGAGAAATTCTTTTGTCCAAAGCAGGGGTTCTGCTACCATCCTTCCCCTTTAGCTTCCAAACAATTTGAATATTAGTATTTTCACCATCAAATGTCAGTCAATAACATGAATATATGCTGTTTTTCTCATGTTTTCGTTTTAGAATTTGTCAACAGTTGTAAAATTCTAGCTTATAAAAATCAGGTATTGGGACATGGAAAACAATTTGTATAAATGTTTCTGGCAACTTGTAAAGTTGAGTAACTTCCTTTACTAAAGTAAATCTAATGTAAAGCCTGGTTTTATATTATTAGCAGATATAGTTTTTAAGTTAATCTGATAATGATAGTGATTTATTTACTAATTGCTGCCTGGAATCTTTTATTAACTATTTCCAAATTATATGCCTTTTTAAAAAATCGCAAGTGTATAGTGGTATTTGGAATTGAGTTTTGATATTAACATGTTCTTACAGCTTTTATGTTGTAATTGGTGATTCCTAATCAGTAACATAAATTACTTATTTTCTTTATCTTGCAGTATAAACAATCTAGTTCAGGGGCGCCTGCGTGGCTCAGTCAGTTAAGTGTCCGACTTTGGCTCAGGTCATGATCTCATGGTTTGTGAGTTTGAGCCCCGCGTTGGGCTCTCTGCTGATAGCTCAGAGCCTGGAGCCTGCTTCAGATTCTGTGGCTTCTTCTCTTTCTCATTCTCTATCTCTCAAAAATAAACATTAAAAAAAATATATAGTTTCAAAATAATAGTACCGAAATTATTATAAACAAATCTCTAAGTTTAGAATTTCTTTATGTAGTTCTTTTATGTAGTTTTCTTATGTAGACTATATCCCTCTAAAAGTGTATAAAATCACTTGAAAACCATTTCTGGATGATTATGTCAACAGTTTGATGTATATAGTTAGATTCTGGGCATTGGGTCTAAAGCTTTATTTACATTAACTTAATTCCCAATACTGTCCCGTGAACTAGGTTTTGTTGTTATCCTTATTTTACAGATGAGTAGAGTTCTTGCCATTTTGATTTTAAGTTAATTATATTAATGAGAAAATAGTATTGTTTTTGTTTCTCTGTGGATTAGTGGGAAATGGTGGATTAAATGAGGGAAAGGAACAAATAACATCTAGTGGTATGTTAACTAACTTGGATATAAACTAAAAAAAATAAAAATGAAAGTTAAAGACTGAGGAAAAGGAAATTTTGATTAGGAAATGGGTGGTATTTATAATTTGGGGACCCTGAGGAGAGTGTATCATGGACTGAAAAGGGAGAAAAGTCATAATGGACTCAATTCAAATATAAACACATATGCCCCATTGTTTGTTTACATATGAAACATCAGTAGTGTCATTTAAATATGCATGAATATGTGTATAATGTTAAATTTCATTATGCTGTTATAGGATTCCAAGTCCAGGATTTATGGTGAATAACTTCCCACAACCATAATAATTTCCATAAGAATTTTAAATCTTAATTGAAAATTAGAAAATAAGGTACATGGAATCATCAAAACCAGTTGTAATTTAAATTGCTTCTAGCTAAAATATAATGTCCGAACCAGGGGTAGTAGTGGAAGTGAAAGTTAGCTACCACGTTTTTTTCTAAGCAGTTTTTTCACAAGTTTAGATTGATTTTATGGAATAGATTTTTCATTACCGAAATACTTGATTTGATTCTTAATTACTAAGGAGTACCTTTTTGTGAATGAGTGTTGTAATTATTAGGGCTTACACAAGATAGTTTTAAATAGAGCATCCTAATTTCTGGAAGTACTTTTCTAAGCTATTCTGATAAAATCTGTCTTAGTTGAGGTAATGGCATGATAACAGCAAATAGCTTTCAGTGCTGGTCTCTAAGTGACCCTTTTGGTTACTTTAAAATATTTTCAAGATATTTTAATTATCTTAAATTAGTTTAAAAATGCAGTTCTATTTTAAATTCATGAGTCTAAATTTGTTATAAATAAAAACTGGGAATTATTATTTAGTTCTTAGTGATACTTTTTATCCTAGATGATGCCAAAAGTTTGAAATGTTTGGATTATTGCACCTGTATTTACTTTATTAATCCAAACATGTAGGACCTTTATGCCAGGTACTCTTCAGGTACTAGAAGTTAACTAGGAATCTGGAAAACTTAACTAGAGGACCCTTTTGATATTTATCTCTGTATTACAGTTAGAAATGGAGGTCTGTGTAGTGCCCTGTTTGTATGAATGGGTCATTTAAAAACAAATGCATTAAACTATTTTTTAAAACCCAGATTTACTTTAAAAAGTATATAATTTATATACAAGACAATTTATATCTTCAAATTAAGTAACAATCTAGCAAAAATCTTGATGTGTGCTGTCGACTTAATACCAAATGCAAACATTCCATCATAACAAGAGTGAAATGTAAGATTTTCGTGAGAATTACGTGTTCAACTTATTTTTGTTGAATGATGAATTTATACACCATTTTATCCTATTTTATTTTTAAAATATTTTTATTTTATTTTGTTATTTGGGGGGGGGGGGCGGGCAAAGGGAGAGGGGGATAGAGAATCCCAAGCAGGCTCCATGCCCAGTGCAGAGCCTGATATGGGGCTCCATCTCACGACCATGAGATCATGACCTGAGCCGAAATCAAGAGTTGGATGCTTAACCACTGAGCCACCCAGGCGCCTCTTAATCCAATTCACTTTTAAAACAGAGAAAAACTATACATTATCTTTGTTTCTATAGAATTGGGAAACATAAAAACTTTGTTTCTTGAGGGCAGAAGATGATTATTTAGCAGCATAATGGTAAGAGGGAGGAGCATTACTGAAATATATCTCTATCTTCAACAGAAACTAGTCTTTACCTGATTAATATGTATTGAATTAAAGGTAATAGAATGTTTTCATGTGAACTTCAAAATAAAGTTCTGTTGAGAAGACCTTTTTTTAGAAGTCAGTTTTTTGTTGGTTTTTGTTTTTAATGACAGGACCATTTTTAGACAATTATTTTAAAAGTATAACAGTTAAAACTATGATTTCTGGGGCTCCTGGGCGGCTCAGTCGGTTAAGCGTCCGACTTCGGCTCAGGTCACGATCTCACGGTCTGTGGGTTCGAGCCCCGCGTCGGGCTCTGAGCTGATGATGGCCCAGAGCCTGGAGCCTGCTTCCGATTCTGTGTCTCCCTCTCTCTCTGACCCTCCCCCGTTCATGCTCTGTCTCTCTCTGTCTCAAAAATAAATAAACGTTAAAAAAATTAAAAAAAAAAACAACAACTATGATTTCTACTTTGTGCACATATTTAAATTAAAATCAGCATTCTTATCAGTGGTCTGGCATACTTCTATATGTGTGTGTGGCTGGTTTCTTATTGGTGGTAAGTGGCTATTTTAAAGACTTAGTGAGAAAAGGGAATTTTATTGATGCTTTTTATCTGAAGTCTTACAGATTGTAGTTCACTGTGGCTGCTACACCAAAATTCGGTGAAGGTTAATGACAATGACTAGTTAAGAAATGGCAGATTTTGATCAACTAATTATACTTTTACTAATATTAAAGAGTGACGGTGTTGTTTCAGTGAAATGGAATAGTCTGATAGCTGATATTTTTGTATATTAAGATATAGCTGCCATTATAATGGGAATTTAAAAATGAAACCATTCAAATCGTATTTTCTTTTCTTTCTCTTTCTGATAATGCCAGGAATGCGTTTTGTTTCTGTGTTTATTTTGGTGCATTCATATACAGTTACCTGGTAAATTTACACTCCTTTCCCCTGTAGTTCTATGGGTATTAATAATCTCAAATAAAATTAATCTTCTTATTCTGATAGAGAAGAAAAAGCTGGATCACTTACCAGTAACTGGAGTTCTCCTATTGGGTAATCTCCACAGATCCACATTCTTTGAAGCTATTGTGAATGCCTCGAGGACCAAGGAACCGTTGAAATTTCCAATTTCAGGAAGGTAAGCAAGTGCACTGAAGCATGTCTCTAGCATCTCCCAAATCCCCTCCCCCCAACTTTCTTACATATACGTCTGTACTGCATGCCCCCTCAGTTCCAGTGGATGCCCATCAGGAAGATTCTCATGCTGGACAGAAGGGCAAGAGAGGTGGATCTGTGAGGGAAAAGACCCAATAGGATAACTCAAGTTACTGGTGAGTAATCTAGTTTTTGCAAATTTGAGATTTTTTTTCTCACATTTCTTCTCTTTAGAAGGAATTTAATTACCAAGAGGAAAGTTGTTTGAGATAGCTTCTTTTTGTAAATTTGATGTAGATTTGTGGAATTTATTACATGAGTGATAAATACCTAGTTCTTGATGGGCGTATGAATAAGTGTGACGTTAAATTTAAAGAGTATCATTTACATAATAGTTGTTTTTTTATAAAAATTATGTGTCTATTATCTTTTGGTAAATAGTGTAATACTTCTAAAGCAATTTAAGGAAGCTGTGTGTTGAATTATTTTATAAATTCCTTTATTTGTGATGTTGCATTTATATGAAGTAAATACTTATACTGTAAAAGTTATGCTTATGCCAAATTTGGCCAAATTCTTTTGGCATAGTACTGAGCAGCAAAAGTAATTTTATGTTAATTATGTAGCATTTCTTACTGACATAGTTTTCAGTGTACCTTTTAACTTCATTGTAGGTATATTTGGAAAATAATTCAGGGTGTGTTCAGCTCTGTTTACTACTTCCTTGTTCATAATAGATGGCCTTATTGATGTGATGGGTGGCCCAGTTGGTTCACTGTGGACTCTCAGATTCCATAGGTATCAGACAGTTTATTGCACTGGCATGTAAATGTTAGAATTGGACAGAATACCTTCTCATTTCTCTCATTCTGTATTGTTACCAGGTTGTCTTTTTTTTTTAAAAGGGCACTTTTAACACATAAAGAGCCTGTAGTGGTGCTCTATTCAAGCTGTTTTATAAAATTTTCATCCATTTGCTAGGTATGTAAGACCTCTTACAATCCCATCCTATTTATCCAGCCTTAATTTCTCCATTTTGAAACTTTTCTTTTGGTCTTACTTGGATACTTGTTATATTTATGCTTTAAGGCTTGTGCTTTTCCAATTTTTTGAAATGACCTCATTCTACTTTTCTGTACTCTAAGGTTGAAGTCAAGTCCTATCCCTTACATAATTCCTTTTGTGCTAGCATCTCTCTGTGACCTATGTTTCCTCAGTGGAGAAATGAGATTGCTATGAGGATTGAATTAATTGAATCGTGGGATATACTTAGTGCCTAACAGCACATAGTAAACACTCCTGTTAACTATTATTTGATTGTAGATTGATCCTAAACATCTTTTTATCTTAAACATTTCTGTGATTATGGATATAATTTTCATCTGTATGACAGTTTCACCTTTAAACATTATTAGCTTTAGGTTGTATTGCTGTTCCTTCCAGTGTGAAACACTTAAGCTGATTTGTATGGTCATTGAAAACAAGGATAGGATTTTATTGTTTTTAGTCTTATTTAGTTCCTAACGTCAGAGATTGAGTTTAAGTTGTACCCATTAAAAAACTAGTTTTTCATGTAGTTGATAGAAGAAAATGAGTTGTTCATGAATATATTCATTAGTTTTCTTATTTGTAGAGCAGGTTCATTTGGCTTATCAGTCCTTTTTGTAAGTTCTTAAGAACAACAGTTTTTTTCCTTTTAAAACTGGAAGAGTGAAATTGTGATTGTTTAGCACACTATAAACTTCTGTGGGACATTAAAATAGTGTATAGTTTTAACGTTTATTTATTTTTGAGACAGAGAGAGACAGAGCATGAACGGGGGAGGGGCAGAGAGAGGGAGGCACAGAATCGGAAGCAGGCTCCAGGCTCTGAGACATCAGCCCAGAGCCCGACGCGGGGCTCGAACTCGCGGACCGTGAGATCGTGACCTGAGCTGAAGTCGGACACTTAACCGACTGAGCCACCCAGGCGCCCCAATAGTGTATAGTTTTAGGAGAGTTAACTAGTTTGTCTCATTTTAAGACTCATTTACTGTTAGTAAACAAACCGGAAATTCAGTGTACTTGATTTTTGAGGTTTGAATAACTTTGAAGATTATTGCTTGATTTTCAGAAATGCTTGGATTTAAGAATACCTATCTGAAGAAGCAGTAAATGAAATTTAATTCAGGGTTACTGAAGGAAGGAAATGACAGATTGAGTGTGAATCTCACCAGAGAACCAGTTCTGCTCCATTTAGACAAAACAAGATAAAGAACATTTAGTGAGATGACTTAAATGATTGTTTTGAATTTGCTTCTGCACATCCATGTAAGAAGCTATTCAATTTTAATCAAGCTATTTAATTTCTTTGGTATGATAGTAGTATGGGATATTAAGACTATCCTTATTTTTTATTCTTTAGAGATAACATTGTGAAAAATTTTGAAGTGAAATATTGCGATGGGTTCACAAATGGATTCAGAAAAAAATGTGTGGTATATTTGTATGTAGAGAGGGAGAAAAGGAGAAATAAAGCAAATGTGGCATATGTTAACAATTTTGAATCTAGGTAAAAGGTATGCAGGACATTGTATTTCTCAACTTTTTTTGTGGTTTTGATATTTTTCAAAAAAAAGTTGAGAAAGTATTTTAAAAAGAACCATATTGTGCTTCAATTTCTCTCATTCTAAAATGGGAATAATAGAGCTTGTTTTTTCCATGCCTTGATACAGGTAGGCACAGTGGGGTACATTTGGTAGAATAGCAGTCAAGAGAACTTTTAAGAAGTGGATTTTTTTTTTTCTTTAAAGAAGAGTTTTGTAGTGGATAACATTCAAAGAACATTTCACATAAAAGTGTATTAGCTTAAAATATATCCCCTTTTCTCATTCAGAGCATATTGCATTATATTTGAATAAGAACAGTCAAGAAGCAATAAATATGTTGAGATATATGGAGTAACTAATTGAAATAAAAAAATATAGCTAGTTATAAAAATAACTCAATAAATGGACAAAAAAAATGATTAGACTCAGCTGAAGAGAGAAGTTATTAATTTCAGGCTAAAACTGATAAATCTTCCAGGACACCAACCAGGAAAATAAAAAGATGAAAAATATGAAAGAAAAGCTAAGCCACTGTAGAGGTGGATTGAAAAGCTCTAGTATAGATCTGATTGGAGTTTTGGAATGGAAGATACAGAGAATAAAGGAGAAGCGGTATTGAAGAAAAAATGACCAAGCGTTTTCAAGAATTTAAAAAAAAAATTAAAGAAACTGTCAAATAATTAAAGCTGAATTGTGACAAAAGCATTGTATCAGAACTTGAAGGATACAGGAAAAGTGGTCCTCAGGAGTAAATTTGTAACTTTAAATGCATGTATCAGGTTGAAAGAAAATAAATGAGCCAGATACTCAACTCAAAAACTAAAAAAAAAAAAACAAAAAACAAAAGCTAAGAAAGAAGGAGGGAAGGAAATAAAAACACAAGTAGAATTTGGTGAAATAGAAGATAATCAACAATAAAAATGAGAGCAATGTTTATTCAAATCAACACTGGTTCTTTTTAGTTGATTAAGTTCTGGATGTACTCATCAAAAACCATGATGGAAATAATAAAATTTAATGAGATATAAAAAAAAAAAGTGAGATATAATGACAAGTGCAATTATAATTTTGGAATCACAAGAAATCACTTATATGTATATGTATGTGTATGTATATGTATGTATATAAACTTTTAAAAACCAGGTGAAATGGATTATTTTCCAGGAAAAAAATCATTCCAAACTTGTAAAGAAAACCATTAAAGTAATTAAAGTTGCAGTAGATTTCCCTGAGAGGTATAGGTTTTTAAAAATAGCAAATTTATTGAGCTGTCATCCACAGATTCTGTCACTTATCCATTTTAAACGTGTAATTCAGTGGTTTTTAGCATTTTTAGTGTTCTGTAGACATTAACACAATGTTTCAAAATATTTTCATCACCCAAAAAGAACTGTACCTGTTAGCAGTCATTCCCAATTTTCCCCAAACGCTCCATCCTTGTGCAACCACTGATTTACTCTCCTTCTATAAATTTGCCTACTCTGACATTTTGCATAAATGAAATCATTCAATATGTGTGTGGCCATTTGTGATTCACTTCTTTTGCTTAGCATAATATTTTTAAGGTCCAACTATGTTGTAGCATGTATCAGTGCACTTTATTCTTTTTATAGCCAAGTAATATCTCATTGTATGGATATACCACATTTTGGTTATCCTTTAATCAGGTGATAGATATTTGGACTGTTTTGCATTTTTTGGCTATTATGAAAGCCCTGCTGTCAACATTTGTGTACAAATTTTTGTGTGGACATACATTTTCATTTCTCTTGGGTTATGTACCTAGGAGCAGAATTGCTAGATTATATGATAACTATGTTTCACCTTTTGAAGAACTGCCAGACTGTTTACCCAAAGTGGCTGTGCCATTTTACTTTCCCACCAGCAGCGAATGAGGATTCCAATTTTTCCACACCTTCACCGCCAACACTTTCATTATCTGTCTTTTTTGTTCTAGCCATTCTCATTGGTGGGAAGGCGTATCAGAGAAATAGTTTTAATTGTGATATTTATAATCATATTTCACATATACTTTGCGGAACAGATAATTCTATTTTTATGCAAAATGGCCCAAATAGTAGCAATCTTATGTATGAATAAATAAAAATTTTAATTAGGATATGGTAGAGGTAATTCTTTATTTGAAAATTATATCAGTGTAACTTACAAGATTTAGGGGAACCGTCTTGAAAGATTTAGTAAAAGTTTATGATAAAAGTCAACACTCATTAATGTTTTTTTAAAAACCCCTCACACCATGACAAGTGAACTTTTTCTTTCAGTAAAGACTGTCTTTCAAACTTTCTTTCAAGCAGCAACATTCCCATTAAAGTCAAGAATAAGCAAATATGTCTTTACTAATAAGAAAAAAGAGAAAGAAATCCAAAAAATTGAAAAAGGAAAAATGAGATGAACATATCCTTAGAACATTTTTTAAAAATCAACACTATTTTTAAAATTTTATTTTAGAGAGAAAGCATGCAAGCAAGGGAGAGGAGCAGAGGGAGAGAATCTTAAGAGAATCTTAAGCAGGCTTCATGTTCAGCACAGAGCCTGATGTGGGGCTGGATCCCACAACCTTGGGAAGCATGACCTGAGCTGAAATCAAGAGTTGGATTGCTCAGCCAACTGAGCCATCCAGGAGCCTCCGAAGCTAACACTATTAATAGAATTTAATTTTACTGGATATAAAGTCAACATTCAAATTGGCACTAGCCAGTTATATAATAAAAACTTTCTCCTTTACAGCCAATTCTGTAAAGTGCCCAAAGTTTATTTAAGGACATAAAATTAGACATGAGTAAAAGGCAGGATATACTATATGGGAAGTATATTACTAAAAAAGTTACTCCTCTGTGATTGATTGTGTATAGTTTCAGACAAAAAAAACACTAGAATATTTTTTTTTTTTTTTTGTAGAAAATGACCTTCATATACAAAAGTAAAGCCCCAAGAATAACCAAGACAGGTCCGAAAGAAGAAAAAGAACAATGAGGAGGGGATTGTGCCATTGGATAGCAAGACTGATTTTAAACTTGGCAGTGTTTAGAATGGATGGCAATGACAATAAATTGCTACACACAACATGGGATGAATCTCCCATGCTTAACGTTGAGCATAGAAATGAGAAAATATTACGTATTGTATGATTTCATTCACAGGAAGTTCAAAAACAAGTAGAAGGAAGGGTGCATGGCCGGCTCAGTCAGTGGTGTAGCATGCAGCTCTTGATCTCAGGGTTGTGGGTTCAGGTCCCACATTGGTCGTGGAGCCTACTTAATTACAAAAAAAAGCATAACTAATCTATGGTGATAGAGGTCAGCATAGTGATTTTCTTGGAAATATGGTACTGATTGGGAGGGAGCATTCTAGAGCATGAGAAATGTTAATATTTTGATCTGGGTTGGATCACATTGAGGGTGTATAATACTTAAAAAATCAAACTGTATACTTTATGTAAATTATACCTCAAAAAAGTAAAATATAAAATATAAATTTATGATATTTAAAGTAATATAGTCTTGGGGCGCCTGGGTGGCTCAGTCATTTTAGCATCTGACTTCAGCTCAGGTCATGATCTCACGGTTCGAAGAGTTTGAGCCCCGTGTCTGGCTCTGCTGATAGTTCAGAGCCTGGAGCCTGCCTCGGATTCTGTGTCTCCCTCTCTCTGCCCCTCCCCTGCTCATGCTTTGTCTCTGTCTCGCAAAAATAAATAAAATGTTAAAAAAAAATTTTAAAGTAGTATAGTCTTAATGCAGGAAAAGGCGGATTAATAGAATAGAGAGTTCAGAAATCGATTTATACATATTTGAAAAGTTGGTAAGTGCTAGAGATGGCATTTTCTATCAGGGAAACAGAGTGGACTCTTTAATTGGTTTTCCATATGGGAGGGAAGACAGGTCTCTACTTCAAACCATATGCAGAAAACAGTTCTGTTTCAACTTTACACTAAGAACAAACAACT
This sequence comes from Panthera uncia, assembly GCF_023721935.1. Taxonomy (NCBI): domain Eukaryota; kingdom Metazoa; phylum Chordata; class Mammalia; order Carnivora; family Felidae; genus Panthera; species Panthera uncia. Next base: position 67,770,500 of record NC_064809.1, on the reverse strand, counting down.
GTTTAATAAGGAAGAAAATACAGAAGAATGTAGGTCTTTACGGGGCGCCTCAGTGGCTCAGGTGGCTAAGTGTCTGACCCTTGATTTTGGCTTGGGTCATGATCTCATGGTCATGAGATCAAGTCCCACATTGAGCCCCACATGGAGCATGGAGCCTGCTTGGAATTCTTTCCCTCTCTCTCCCCCTTCCGTACTTGTGTGCATATTCTCTCTCTCTCTCTCTCTCTCTCTCTTTCTCTCTTTCTCTCTTTCTCTCTCTCTATCAAAAAAATAAAAAGAATATGTGTCTTTAGGATGTGTGAGGCTTTAACAAGTCAAGAAAAGAATGAACCTTTGAAGATAAAGACATCAGAGATAAAGGATCCAACTACTTCAGAAAGAAAACCTTAGGCTTAATAAAATACATCACAAATTAACTCATATATAAGTGGCATGACTGGGAGTTAGGTGCAATGTCTACAATACTCAGTGGATTCGTGCCCAGAATATATGAAGATGAAAATAATAGGACAGATGATACAAATGCAAATAAAGTGAACAATGGATATTAAGGCAATTCACAACAGAGGAAAGGAAATTGGAATGGCTAATGAACTGGAAAGATGCTTAGTCTCATTTGCAGTGAAATGCAATTAAAAACTTATGAGCCATCAATTTTCACCCATTAGCTCAGGATCGGGTAAGTGTTACACAGTTGAAAATGTGCATATCCTCGTATCCAGAAGGTATTCAAGATATTATTAGTTTAGAGAAAGTGGCACATTTGCCCAGGGAGATTTCTGTAGGGATGTTCATTTGGAAAAAAATCTAAATGTCTGTCTGTAAGAGGCATGGATAAATAAGAAATAAAATAGTTATATTAACAGAGATTTACCAAATCTGCTTAGATTATCATCATTCGTGACTTTTTTATATTTCAAGAAAAAAAGTTACACTGTCTATGCCCAGGAATTCTTTTAAGCATTTATAAACATGAATTAATTTAGTCCTCGTAAGAACTCAGAAATTGGTACAATCATTATATCCATTTTACATATGGGAATACTGAAGCATAGAGAAGTAAATAACTTACCACTTTCAAAGGTGGTAAATAGCAGAGCTGTGATTGAAAGCTAGGATTTGAATCTCACTTGACTGGCTCCATAGTCCACTATGCCATGCTGCCTTCTGATATAGTTAAATAAGGAAACCTCAGAAATGTAATGTGAGGTCAAAGCAGAACGTTGTGTACAGTGTGATCTCACTTACATCAAATTCATGATGGTAGTCACTTCTGGATAGGGTTGGTAGGAGAGGAAGATCTTAGTGATAGTGGTAAAAGGAAGCTGTATGGAACTACATGTTTTTCCTTAAAGAATATGTATATTTATAGCTTTTAAACACCTAGATTTAATGTATGTATATTTTTACAAAAGTAAAAACTAGAAGGATTGACCTAATTGTTTTAATCTGCATTTATTCTTGATATTGGTTTGTAGTAGAAAAAGAAAGCAGTGGCCCTAGCACAAGGACCGTGATTTAGTTTAGTTCTGAGATAGCAGATGAGTGCCAGACACCGGGTTAGGTCCCAACAATAGGGAGGTGGTGAATAGGTTTCATCTTCTCTCTTTAAGGAAATTAAAGTTTTTCAGGGAAAGAGATAAATAATTATAATTTACTGTGTTACGTACAGATCTGTTTTCTTTTTGTTTTCCCTATTCCCACCTTCCCTCTAAATACAAATAGGAGAAAGGGGAAACATTCTGATTTGGGGCATGGGAAACAGGCAGTGAAATGTCAGTGGTGATCCTATTCCCTGTTCTTTTACAAAACTCCAGAGAGTAAACTCTAATGGTCAGAGATTGTAGCTTGTTCATGAATTTAGGATAATCTGGGTGCTTAACTGGTGAATAACTGGTATATTTCACTCTCAAATTAACTAGCACCTGAACCCAAATTTCTCCTTAGCCATCTGGATGTCTTCCATTGGTTCTGTTTCTGCAGTTGGTTACCGGAAGTCTATGGTAGTTTGACTAAGAACACTGTATGAAGCATTAAATTGTTTTGTGCTAAAGAACTTTGACTTGAGAAATATTTTAATTTGTAGGAAATTTTGGATCTCTAAAATCCAATTTTCTTTTCATTTTTAATAATTTTAAGTCCTTTTTTTTTAAAGTTTATTTTGAGAGAGAGAGAGCACCCATGAGCATGTAAGAGCAAGGGAAGGGCAGAGAGTGGGAGAGAATCCTAAGCAGGCTCCACACTGCCAGTGCAGAGACTGACCCAGGGCTCCATCTCATGAACCGTGAGATCATGACCTGAGCCAAAATCAAGAGTTGGACTCCTTTTTTTTTTTCTGCCACTTTTTAAAAATGTTTATTTATTTTTGAGAGAGACACAGAGAGAGCGTGAGCAGGGAAGGGGCAGAGAAAGAGAGGGAGGCAGAATCTGAAGCAGGCTCCAGGCTCTGAGCTGTCAGCACAGTTCAGATGCGGGGCTCAAACCCATGGACCGCGAGATTGTGACCTGAGCCAAAGTAAGTTGCTTAATCTACTGAGCCATCCAGGTACCCCAAGAGTCCGACTTCAACTAACTGAGCCACCCAGGCACTCCCAATTTTATTTTCATTGTGCGGAGTCCAATACATTTTTTTAAAACTAGTAGTCTTCCAATACTGGGATAGTACAATTGTTTTTCTGTATTCTCTTTGAGTCAGTGCTGTCTTGTACAAGTGTTTATGTTCTTATTTATGAAATTCTTAATTTCCTAAAGCCATATTGTCTTCAAATTTCTAGATGGACCATGGACTGTGAAATGGTATTAGTGTTCATAGTATGAGAATCCCAGTGTCTTTTAAAGTCTGTCATAGTATCTCATAAAAAATAGTTACTGTTATTTGCTTTCACCCTAGTGAGAGAGGTGTATTTTCCTTGATAGAAAATTAGAATCTGTGTTATCTTTTCCAAAAGGGTGAATGTGAATATCTATTTTTTCTTAAGTTTATTTATTTATTTTGAGAGAGAGAGCAAGGGAGGGGGAGAGAGAGAGGGAGAGAAAGAGAGGATCCCAAGCAGGCTCCACGCTGTCAGTGCAGAGCCTGACGTGGGGCTCGAACTCATAAAACCATGAGATCATCACAGAAGGTGAAACCAGTAGTCAGATGCTTAACCAACTGAGCCACCCAGGTGCCCCGCAAATGTGAATATCTTAAAAATTGCTGAGAATGGGTAAATTTGAATAAATCATAATGAAAAGTGTTTATTTTACTTTGTAAATTTAGCACTTGGATTGTAATTGAGAATATTCCTAAAACAAAGCATGTTATGGTGGATGGAGTTAGTTAAACTGTTGGTCAAATCTTGTTCTATGTGTACATAGGGCTGCTTTCTTTCTATTTAACCCTCTTGCCAGAGATAACGTGAAGAGCCTGGTTACCATTTGGTGGAACAATCCTGCTGGCTCAAGCCTCTGCCCAGAAATTTGATTCAGTCTCTTTTCTGGACAGTCTGGTAAGCTGTCATTGTTCTTTATGTTAAAATCATCTTATTTAGAATGTACCCAAGAGGAATTTAATATTAGAGGAACAAACAGTATTAAGTTCAGTGAAAATGTTAAAAGTTACATTAATTTAAGGCTTCACATTAAGCATGACTAAATTTTAATAGCACTTTCCGATAGAAATATAATGCAAGCCACAAAAGGGAGCCATATATGTAATAAAAATTTCTCATGGCTAAACTGAAAAAGTGTAACAGGTGAAATTACTTTTAATGCTGTATCTTATTTAACCTAATACATCTAAAAATTACCCTTTCAAATTATTATTGAGATATTCTACAATTTTTTCATAGGAGTCTTTGAACTGTGGTTTATATTTTATTTTCATACCACATCGCGATTTGGACCAGTGCAATTTTTTTTTAACGTTTATTTATTTATTTAAAAAAATTTTTTTTTTAACGTTTATTTATTTTTGAGACAGAGAGAGACAGAGCATGAACGGGGGAGGGTCAGAGAGAGGGAGACACAGAATCTGAAACAGGCTCCAGACTCTGAGCTGTCAGCACAGAGCCTGATGTGGGGCTTGAACTCACAGACCGCGAGATCGTGACCTGAGCCGAAGTCGGCCGCTTAACTGACTGAGCCACCCAGGTGCCCCAACGTTTATTTATTTTTGAAGGAGAGAGACACAGAATGTGAGTGGGGGGAGGGACAAAGAGAGAGAGGGAGACACACAATCTGAAGCAGGCTCCAGGCTCTGAGCTGTCAGCACAGAGCCTGATGTGGGGCTCAAACTCACGAACCGCAAGATCATGACCTGAGCCGAAGTCTGATGCTCAACTGACTGAGCCACCCAGGCGCCCCCCAGTGCAATTTTAACAAGTGCATAGTACTCACATGTGGCTTCTATATTATTAGCACAGACTTAGAGCATCTGAAAAAACATTTGGTTTTATATAATTCTCCTTTTGTTACTTTTCATTAAAGATGCTTTAAGTTTCTTTTCTTCTTTTATTACTTCACCTGTTTGTGGGTGTTCAGCTTTACTGTTGATCATTGGTAACCTGAAACCCTACTATCCATTCCTACATTTGACAATTTCTGTAGTTCTGTACTGTTCTGTGATACCTGGGTCTACTTAATTTCTTTATATAAAGTGTAAAGTTTACTTCCTGTAAACGCTTCATCAGAATATTGGTTCCTGCTTTTTATTGGAATATCAGACTTAGACCTTCTGCATGGGCTACTGTAGGTAGGATTATACATTATTATCATTGTCATCTCTCCCACCCCATTAGGGTAACAGACTTCTCCTTTCTGGTTTAAAGTCATTCCTCTGAGCCAGAAGGATTTCTTACATGATGACTTTTTTATATGGGGAAGTCTCACATCTTACTTTATGGGGATTGGGTGTCCATTCTCTAAGATGCCTATTTGCTTAAAGATTTCCAAATCCATCAATTTTTCTCTACTTTTCCCCAGTAGATACTATTTGAGAATGAACATATTGCAAAATAAAGCCATATCTCAGGTACAACACATAAAACTTGACATCCTGACTTCATATCCTGTTGGTTTCACCTTTCCTAGATGAGGGACATTTATGAAGATTATTCTGAGTAAATGAATTTATAACCTTTAATACTGGTTATCTCTGTGTCCCAATACCAGCAGAAGAATCTTCTGCATTTTATTTTAAACACTGCTAGACTTTGCTCTTGTAATGAGATTATTTGAACTCTGAATATATAAATGCTCAGGATGTCTGGGTGGTTCATCTTTTTAAGCATCTGACTCCTGATCTAGGCTTAGGTCATGATCTAATGGTTCATGAGATCGAGCCCCATGTTGGTCTGCGTGCTGATAGTGTGGAGCCTACTTGGGATCCTCTCCCTCTCTCTGCCCTTTCCCCCACTTTGTTCGCGTGCCACGTGCACCTGCCCTGTCTCTCTCTCTCTCTGTCTCTAATAAATATTTTTTTTGTAAAAGTGCTCAGATTCAGGGGTTTCCTGGGCTACCTGTTTTCTTGTCTTAATTATTTAACTTTCATACCTGTTTTGAATTTCCAGTCTTTCTTAGCTTACCTCTTTGTTATTTCATCTCCCTTCTGGCAGAATCTCAGTCCCATTCTGTTTTCTTCCCAGCTCTACTATCTAGGCATACCCATTGTTGTTAGTAGGCATTGCCCAGCATATTGAACACAGCATTTATTTAGGTAGTAGTTTTAGCACCAGTAGACAGCCTTAGGATAGGGCGTGGAATTAGCATTGGAGGGCCTGGTAGGGTGTTTAAGTGAAGCAGAGAATATTCTCATTCTCACATACACTGTGACCATTCATCCTGTTTAAGTTCATTGCCTTTACCCAGGTGGGAGTCGATAGTTGCTTATTGTGGTCACTGGTGTTTGGCCAGATTTCTGAGTTAGAGGCAGTTGTAGCCAATGAACACTAGGCAGCATGTGGTAGCAGATGACTGTGAACAAAACTAAACACTGGTACAAGAGTGTTTTAAGATTAGAGCCAAGGAACACTGGATTCGTTTTTTCTTTTATTTTCCTTCCTATGTTTAGATAGTTCTGTTTACTACCATGACACTGATGTTCAAAAATGTTTAACTTCATCTTTAAGTATTTACTGAGACCAGCAAAGTGCCAGGTACTTTCTCCACAGTGACCAACAGACACTGTGCCTTTTCAAGCAGTGGTTACTTGTCATTCCTCTTTATGTATTTTTTAAAAATTTTTATTTTTTTAATGTTTATTTTTGAGGGAGAGAGAGAGTGATAGCGAGCAAGCAGGGGAGGGGCAGAGAGAGAGAGGGGAGACAGAATCTGAAGCAGGCTCCAGGCTCTGAGCTGTCAGCACAGAGCCTGATAAGGGGCTCGAACCCATGAACTATGAGATCATGACCTGAGCTGAAGTCGGACGCTCAACCGACTGAGCCATTCAGGCACCCCTTGTTATTCCTCTTTAAATGTCCAGGAGCTTACTGCTGCCTTCAGGTCCAGTCAGAGACCTCAGCTTAGTAGTTTTTGAGGTTCTGCAGTAGAGACTAGAAACTGATGACTAGTGGTACCAGTTTGACTTGTTTTGTTTGGTCCCTTCAGTGTTAGTCTGTAGCATGTTTCAAAGAAATGGAATTGCCATTAATCGTTCAGAAGATTTTACTTGAAATTTTAAATTTAAGCTTTTTTTTTTTTTTTTTTTTCAAATTAGAAGATCTATCAACTGTGAGCCACATTGTTCATTGCAACAGTTCGACCCATGTAGAGGGGACTTTGGCTCTTACAGTTCTCGCCACTCCCTGTTGTCTCCTGGGATTTTGTTATAACAGGTCCTCCTTACTCATTTTTATTAACTATCCAGTCTCTAGATAATTGAACTTGCAACCACTCTTCTAGATAGTCTGGTATCTTACTACTCTAAACTTTATTTCTTTTCTATGATATGAACTTTTAGTACAGCCAAGAAGACATCCTTAGGTAAAGTCTGTACTTAATAACATGGCTTACAAATCATTTCATGGCTTGGTTCATGTTTATTTCTTCAGCCTTAGCTCTTGCCATTCACTCCAGTAATGTTACACCCCAGTCTTATCCACCACCACCCCTACCAGTGTTGTGCTCTGTTGTTTCTGGTCTTTGCATACACTCTAATCTCTGGATGCTGTTTTGATTTTCCTCTCATTCTCTGTCCCCACTGCTTCTCACCTCTCACCCCTTGTTTGGTTAATTCCTGTTAATTTCATGTCTTAGTTTAGATGTCACATCCTTCAGAAAGCCTTCCCTGTTCTCATAGGCTCTGCCTAGGTAATCGTCCTGTGTATTTCTGTAACTGCCTGAATTTAACCTAGTCTTAGCACTTGCAACTGCTTTTGGTAGTCTGCTTTCCAAACCTTCTATAGACTTTTTAAGAGGGTGTCTTCTTCACCTTTGATTCCTAGGGCCTGTCATAAAATAGGTGTGTAGTAAATATTTCTTGAATGGATGACTTCTTTTTCTAAGTTCTTTAAAATTTTTTTTTAACGTTTATTTTTGAGAGAGAGTGCGAGCAGGGGAGAAGCAGAGAGTGACTGCTTAGATCTGAAGCAGGCTCTGTGCTGACAGCAGAGAGCCCAAAACAGGGCTCAAACTCACAAGATTATGACCTGAGCCAAAGTCCAACGTTCAGCCGACAGAGCCACCCAGGCACCCCTTTCTCTAAGTTCTTTTAATAATTTGTTTTTTTACAGACATAGTTTTTTTTTTTAGTGTATTTTTTTTTTTGAGAGAGAGCGCGTGAATGAACACGAGTGGGGGAGGGGCAGAGAGAGGGAGAGAGAGAATCCCAGGCAGGTTCCACACTATCAGTTCAGAGCCCAATGTGGAGCTCAAACTCATGACATCATGAGTTCATGAGGTCATGATCTGAGCCAAAATCAGACACTTAGCTGACTGAGCCACCCAGGTGCCCCTCTTTTAATAATTACTAATTCTGAGTCTTTGCTTATCTGATTTCTGTGGTATAGAATATTCTTTTTACTCTTCCAATTCTGTTCATCCTCCAGTTTCAACTTGGGTGGACTCTCCTGAGAGATTTTTTTTTTTTGGTCGAATTTCAGTATCTACTTACTTTTTACTTCTTTAGGTTCTGGTAAAACTTTTTACTTTTGATTTTATTTTTTTAAAGTTTATTTATTTATTTTGAGAGAAAGAGAGTGAGTGGGGGAGGGACAGAGAGAGACAGGGAGAGACAGAATCCCAAGCAGGCTCCACTGTCAGCGAGGAGCCTGATGTGAGACTTGAACTCATGAACCATGATACCCTGACCTGAGCTGAAACCAAGAATCAGATGCGTAACCAGTTGAGCCACCCAGGTGCCCCCAGTAATACTTTTTAGAAACCTCTCATTTTAGCGCAACGTGGTTGCATATGTATTACTTTATTTTTTTTTTATTTATTTATTTTTTATTTAATTTTTTTTTCTTTTTTTTAACGTTTATTTATTTTTGAGACAGAGAGAGACAGAGCATGAACGGGGGAGGAGCAGAGAGAGAGGGAGACACAGAATCGGAAGCAGGCTCCAGGCCCTGGGCCATCAGCCCAGAGCCCGACGCGGGGCTCGAACTCACGGACCGTGAGATCGTGACCTGAGTGAAGTCGGACGCTTAACCGACTGAGCCACCCAGGCGCCCCCATATGTATTACTTTATATCGAAGTTATATTTAATGTATAATACCATTCTTAAAGTGTTACTTGCTAGTAAGTTGTGCATATAAATAACTAGTTAAAATAATTTATCTAGTGATTATATTAATTTATGAGTCAAGCCTGTACTGCTTTCCTGAGTATTCTCCCTTATTTACTGAGAACTCTGACATCTAGCCAGAAGTTTTTGTCTCTACCTAAATTTCTTATGTTTTGGACTTTTCCCATACTAACAATGCATATATTTTAAGTGCTTGGTTATCTTTCTGTTTCTTGCACTAAACTGTAAACTAGGGGTTGAAACCATGTTTGTCTTGATGTAAACACCTGTTGGTATAATATCTTAACTAATGTTGGAGTTTAGAAGATATTGATATTCCCCATATGCATGTTTAAGGTGTGACTGCAAAACAGTGAGTGTTTTCAATAAGTTGGGCATGAACATCACATTTCTTTACATGATAATTATTAGGCAATTATTTAGATAACTTCATTTTGTCTTCTAGGAATTTCAAACTTAATAGGTGCAAAATTGAACTTACAGTTCTCTCCCCAGATTCCCCCTCTCTTGATGACACACACACGTTCTCTCCTCACTCTCTCTCTCTTACCCTCTACATCCTCCTATTCATTTATAAATCCTATATACTGTACCTCCAAAAATATATTTAGAATTCCACCTCTTTCACCCTCTGCTGTTGCCATCCTGTTACAGGCCACCACTGTCTCCTGCTTGCCCATCACAGTAAGTTCCTAATTGGTTCCTGTGAGTACAGTCTGCTCTCCTACCATCTGTTCTCTAAATAGCAGCCAGGTAGTTTTTGTTTGTTTTAAGTTTCCAAAGCTATTTAAATTTGAACCTCACAAACCCCTTTGTAGAATGACTATTATCATTGTAATTATTTTACCAAGAAAGTAGAGTCCAGACAGGTTAAATGACTTACATGAGAACAGAAGCTATTCAGTAGTAGAGCCAAAATTTAATTATGGATCTTCTTGTCTCAAAGCTTTGTCTTGTGGGCCACAAATTCTAAATGTGATGGCTTAAGAACCCTTAAGAGGAACATTACTTTAAAATCTCCCCTAGGCAGTTTTCCAAAGGGATATGTCATTCATACTATTTATAGTCACTTTTTAAGAGCAGTTTTAAATTCACAGTTAAATTGAGCAGAAGGTGCAGAAATTTTGCATACACCTCTTGCCCCGCACACTTGGCACAGTGCACCCCCCGCCCCCCCATTATCATCATCCTTACTAGAGTGGTATATTTGTTACAAGTGATAAACCTCTGTTGATACCTCATTATCCCCCAAAGTCCTTTGTTTATATTCGGGTTCATTCTTGGTGTTGTGCATTCTGTGAGTTCAGACAAATAGGTAATGATGTGTATCCACCATTATAGTGTCGTATAGAATAATTTCGCTGTCCTAAACATCTTTGATGCTCTGCTTTTTCATCTCTCCCTCCCCCCAGCCCTTGGCAGCCACTGATCTTTTTACTGTCTATACTTGTGTCTTTTCTAGAATGTCATATAGTTGGAATGATACAGTATGTAACCTTTTCAGATTGGCTTCTTTCACTTAGTAATATCCATTTAAGGTTTATCCATGTCTTTTGATGGCTTGATAGCCCATTTCTTTTTATTTTATTTTTTATTTTTTTATTATTATTTTTTTTTAAAACAAGCTCTAGCCAATTTTATTAACGAAAAATTTTACGTGATTTACTTTTCCCCAGTCTGTTCTGGCATGCTTCGAATGATATCAGAATCACCTGGATCAATAATAGCCAGGGTGCACACTCTGTAGTATTTCCCACACGCTGTGCCCAATTCAATATTATTGCCGCTGTAGTGATGGACACCAGTTTTGGCCAACATGGCATAGTATTCTATTTCAGATTTCCTCAAGGCTGGGCAGTTGTTGGCGAGGATGACCAGTTTCGCTTTGCCATGTCTGATCATTTTCAGAGTCTGCTTGTACCCCAACACGTACTTCCCACTTTTCATAACGAGTTGGAGCCTAGAGTTGATGGACTCCAGCGACTTTTTCGTCTTCTTTGCGGCCACCATCTTCCTGCCTTAGGTGCGGGGCGGACCCAACCAGAAGCAACCGCCAAAATCAGCCCATTTCTTTTTAGACTGAGTAATCTTGTGTTGTCTGGATGTTCAACATTTTATGTATCCATTCACCTTTTAAAAACCATCTTGGGGGGCGCCTCGGTGGCTCAGTCAGTTGAGCGTCCGACTTCGGTTCAGGTCATGATCTCACGGTCTGTGAGTTCGAGCCCCGTGTCAGGCTCTGTGCTACCAGCTCAGAGCCTGGAGCCTGCTTTGGATTCTGTGTCTCTCTGTCTCTCTGACCCTCCCCTGTTCATGCTCTGTCTCTCTCTGTCTCAAAAATAAACAAACATTAAAAAAAATTGAAAAAAACCATCTTGGTTGCTTCCAAGTTTTGACAATTACGAATAAACCTGCTATAAACATCCACGTACACGTTTTTATGTGGACATAAGTCTTCAGCTCCTTTGGGTAAATACCAACGAGAATAATTGCTGGATTATATGGTTAAGTATGTTTAGTTTTGTAAGAAACTGCCAAACTGTCTTCCAGAGTTGCTGTTCCTTTGCACATTCCCACCAGTAGTGAGGGAGACTTCCTGTTGCTCCACCTCCTCTCCAGGATTTGGTGTTGACAGTGTTCTGGAATTTGACTGTTCGAAAAGGGCAACCAGGCAATTTTTATTTTAGTCAGATCATATTATTCTCTTTTTCAGAACTTTTGCATTCTACTTGGTTTCCCATTCTACTTGGAATAATATTCCAAGTTCTTTTCATTGTACGAAAGGAAGGCCTTACATGACCTGGTCCTTGGGACCTCTTCATACCTATTTTATCATTTCCTCTCTCGCTCATTGCAATTGAGACATTTTGGTCACCTTCATGTTCTTCGAACCTGCCAGCCTTATACCACAGGGCCTTTGCAAGTTGGTCTTGTCTTTCCTGGAATTTTTCACATCTAGGTATCTCCATGGTTTACTCCTTCATTTCGTTCAGGACTCTGTTTAAGTATAACCTTACTAGAGGTGCTTTTCTGATTTTCCCTGTAGAAAAATAGCACTGCTGTGTAGCTCTCTTTTTCTGTACCCTGCTTAAGTTTTCTTCTGCTACTACCTAATAATATTTGTAATACAATAATATAATAATAATATGTGTGTGTATGTGCACGTATGTGTATATGTATATACACACACATGTATATAAATAAAATGTATATGCTTGTCTGCCTTTACTAGAATGTAGGTATGCTCCATGAGGGGTATTTCTGTATACCTGTAGAATAGGACCTGGTATATAGATAGTATTTTGTAAATGTTGAGTGAATGAATGAATTACACCAAAAAAATGTTTTAACATTACTGATTTTGAATATAATGGTAGGACACAATCATATACATAAGGAAGGCTTAGTTTTATTTTTTTTTTCCACAACTTGTAAGCTTTGTGAGGATAAGAATTTTCTTCTTTGCTGTAGTCTCATGTCTAGAATGTTGCCTGGTGGCAATATATATTTAATAATAAATAATTACTGAACAGGGATGTCTTTATTATGAAAACAACCAAATTATACTATATGTGAAAGTAATGTTGAATAGAACTAAAAGTAGACTATAAAACTCCGAAGTTGGGGGAAAGGAGAAGAGAAAGAGTGATAGTACTACCTTGATTAAAATTTCTGGGTGTCATTACTTCCATTTATCTCCACCATTTGCCAACTACTCCAAGCCACCATCGTCACTTGTCTGGACCACTCTAATAGTGTACCACTCCATCTCTCTAATTCCAAATATATTATGCTTTAGTTCATTCTCTACAGTTTAAAAAATTTTTTTAATGTTTATTTATTTTTGAGAGAAAAAGAGAGCACAAGCAGGGCAGGGACAGAGGGAGAGGAAGGAGCAGAATCCGAAGCAGGCTCCAGGCTTTGAGCTGTCAGCAGAGTCCAGTGTGGGGCTCAACCTCAAGAACTGCAAGACTATGACCTGACCCGAAGTCGGACGCTCAACCCACTGGGCCACCCAGGTGCCCCATCATTCTCTAGTTTTAAAATGGAAATATGATGGAAATCACTTCTCTCCTTAAACGTATTTCAAGATACCTATTGAATATAGAATAAAATTCAGATTCTTTAACTTGGCCTATTTATAAACTGCGTCCAGCCTGCCTACCTCTTGATCTCAGGCAGTTCTTCAGTATTTTCTCCAATGTTACAAACTTTCAGTTTTTATAAGGCAACAAGTTCTTTGCTGCCTTTGTACACTCAGTGTTTACTTTCTGCCACATACAGTCTTTCTCCCAGTCTTTTACTGGGGCAACTCCTTTGCATTATTTAAATCAGAGCATGTTGGATCATGTGAGCAGTCATCTTTGAAGGCCTTACCTACCCTCACTCCTGTTGCAGTTGCTCATGGTGTTCAAGTGGGACAGGCAAGAACGAAATAACAGTTTGTAATTGTATATGTAGCTAACTTGTTTGTTTGCCATTACACTTTTTTGTTTGCCATAACATCAAGCATGGCGCTTGGTGCTGAGTAGGTGCTCGGTAAACATTAGTTTAATGTGTGAAATAACTGTATAACAAAAAATGGAAAACAAAAAAATAAACATGGAAAGAAAAAAACCCCAGAAAACAAAAAGAAGACCACATGTGCTTATTAAAGCAATAAATGCCCACAACATAAGCTCAGTTATTAAGCAAGACTCAGATTAGGTAGAATACAAAACTCAACTATACAATGAATATTATTAGAAACACATCTGGAACAAAATTACTAAGAAGGTTGGGAGCAAATGGATATAGTGAAAACAAGATATTAGGCAAATATAAACAAATTAATCAGTGGATGGTATTGCTAGACAAAGCTAATTAAAAGTAGTAAACACCAGGTGAGAAAGATAAGCACTTTGTAATAGTCAAAGATATAGTTACTAATATAAAGACAGCTACAAATCTTTATTTTTTAAAAATGAAGCATTGGAATATGCAAAGTGAAAATTAAATCCAAGGAGGGAGAGAAATACAGCAGTAATGGGAGACTTTAAAATGTGTTTTAGGGGCGCCTGGGTGGCTCAGTCGGATAAGCATCTGACTTCGGCTTAGGTCTTGATTTCGTGGTTTGTGAGCTTGAGCCCTGCGTTGGGCTCTGTGCTGACAGCTCAGAGCCTGGGGCTTGCAGCCTGCTTCGGATTCCGTGTCTCCCTCTCTCTCTGCCCCTCCCCTGCTTATGTTCTGTCTCTCTCTGCCTCAAAAATAAATAAAGCATTAAAAAAATTTTTTTAATGTCTTTTAGTCCTTGTCATATCAGAGATAAATAAGTAGACAATATGAATCATATAATCAATAAATCTGAAATAATAAATATACTCTTATTGTAAAAAGAAAAAGTGCCTTTTCAATTTCCCATGGAACATTTAAAAAAATAAGTACTAGAGGGGTGCCTGGGGCACTCGGTTATGCATCTGACTTTGGGTCAGGTCATGATCTCACAGCTCATGAGTTTGAGCCCTGCGTTGGGCTCTGTGCTGACAGCTCAGAGTGCTTTGGATTCTGTGCCTCTCTCTCTGCCCCTCCCCTGCTCATGCTCTGTCTCTCTTTTTCTCTCAAAAATAAACATTGAAAAAAATTTTTTTAATTTATTAAAAAAAATAAGTACTAGAAAGAACACCGGAAAAAAAAAGTAGAAACATTATCAACCACATACTCTACAATGAAATTTTAAGTTAATAACAAAAGCAGGACCCAGAAACCAAATCACAAAACCTTCTCAAACCTCAAAACAAAAACCTCAGGGTGCCTGGGTGGTTGAGTTGGTTGAGTGTCTGACCTTTGGTTTTTGGCTCAGGTTGTGATCTCCCAGTTGTGGGATCGAGCCCCATGTCAGGCCCTTTGCTGAGCATGGAACCTGTTTGGGATTCTCTCTCTCCGTCTCTCTCTGACCCTTCCCCACTTGCTCATATGCACTTTCTCTCTCTCAGAATAAATAAACTTTAAAAAAAAATAAAAAGATAAATAAAAATTACAACTTTATTCTGTTTTATGCAGTTTTCTATGTTGTCCTTTACAGTGATACAAAACAATTATTTTATAAAATACAACCACTGGGGCGCCTGGGTGGCTCAGTCAGTTAAACATCCGACGTTGGCTCAGGACTTTGGCTCAGATCATGATCTCATGGTTCATGAGTTTGAGACCTGCATCGTGCTCTGTGCTGACAGCTCAGAGCCTGGACCCTGCTTTGGATTCTGTGTCTCCCTCTCTCTTTGCCCCTTCCCCGTTTGCTCTGTCTCTCTCTCTCTCTCAAAAATAAACGTTAAAAAAATAAAGTAAAATAAAATAAAACATGATCACAAATTTGAGAGGATCTTCTTGGCAACTTTTGATTCTTCTTTGGTTGTGGTAGATATTAAATTAGAAGCAGCTTGGGATTGGGAGTTGTGAATGTGATCATTTAAGGTTGCCAAAAGCAGATATACCAAGCAGTGGTAACTGATAACAAGATAGGAGACAAAAGAATTACCAGTTAGAATGGCACAGCATCCTGGAACTGCCCTTTCATGTAAGAGGAGATGGCCAAAACATCTTAATGGCCCCCCGTTGGTGAGACATGTATGAAGTTCTGAAGGGTGGCTCATGATTTATCACAACTGCACAGCATTGTGACATGTAGAAAGCATGGCTGTAAAAAGACAAATACTGCATAATCTCATGCACGTGTGGAATCTAAAAAAGATGAACCCTCAGAGTGCCTGGGTGGCTCAGTCACTTAAGCATCTGACTTCAGCTCAGGTCATGACCTCACGGCTAGTTAGTTCCAGCCCCGTCAGGTTCTGTGCTGACAACTCAGAGCCTGGAGCCTGTTTAGGATTCTGTGTCTGCCTCTCTCTACCGTTCCTCCACTCATGCTCTTTCTCTGGTTCTCTCAAATATAAATAAACATTAAAAAAAAAAAAAAGAACTCAAAAGAAGCAGAACAGAGTGGTGGCTCCTGAGGAGTGGGAGAAACTGGGAAATGTTGGTCAAAAGGTACAGAGTTTGTTATGCAGGATGAGTAAGTTCTAGAGAATCTAATGTGCAACATGGTGATTATAGTTAACAATATTGTATTGTATACTTAAAATTTGCTAAAAGAATAAATCTTCAGTGGTCTCACCACCACAACAAAACAAGCTGATGGATATGTTAATTAGCTTGGGTATGGTAGCCATTTTACAGTATACTCATGTATCAAAACAATGTTGTACACTTTAACTGTATACAATTTTTGTTTGTCAAATGTATCTTAATAAGGCTGAGAAAAAAAAATAAAGTATGGACTTTAGAATCAGGCAGACGAGAGTTGAATGTGACTTGGAATATGATCATGGCAGGTTTCTTGAGCATTTTGAGCTTTAGTTTCCTCATCATGTGAAAAGGAATTTGTAATGAAATGAATTAGTGGATGTAGAGCTTAGATTGATCTTTGGCACACGTAAGACACCTTTCATAGCTTTTATACATTATACTATTTACTAAGACAGTGAAGCATGTAACAAATTATAGGAACAGAATTTAAACATTTGGAATTTTTAAATGTATGCTTTAGTCAGCTGGAATATAAATTTTATATAAGCCCTTCATTCTCAGTTACTCATAACTAAGATCTTGCTACATTTCATTTTTTAATAAAGTATAATCAACATACAATAAAATGCATAGGTCTTATATTTTCCATTTGAGTGCATATAACTTTGAATATTAAAGTGGTGGTATCTTTTCATTTGCATTGAATTACAAACCAGTGAATTGCTAAATATATTTGATAACTCTGATAATTAGTAAATTCTATGTTAAGAAAATCCTTTTTTTAGGAATTTCAAGTTATTTCAAAGAACTGTGTTAATTTGTGGTCATTGTTGGTCTGTATTAACTCAGTAGCACTGTTTTTTTAGTAAATTATATTTGTGACCTGTCAAACAGAAATTTCTGCACATAGCTTCCATTTAGCACATATTTTATGTGAGATTAAAAGGTAGTCTTGTCAAGTTTCTTTTTATTTACCCCCTTTGGGGAGCCTATTACACTTCTGTTCTTTTTCTCATTTTATTGGTTAACACAAAGTGTTACATTAGTTTCAGGTATACATCATAGTGGTTCCACAAGTCTATGTTTATGCTATCCACAAGTCTGTATTTATGCTGTGCTCACCACAAATATAGCTACCGTTCTGTCACCATACAAGGCTGTATTCCCTATGCTGTACCTTCTATCCCTGTGATTTACTCACTCCGTTACTGGAAATCTGTATCTCCCACTCCCCTTCACCTACTTTGCCCAACCCCCTATCCTCATTCCCTAAGAGAAGCTGGGAGTTCACTTGTGTTTGGCTGAGATATAATGAGAATAGACGATATTTGTCCTTCCTAAATTAGGACTCTCTGTTCAGAAGCAGAAATCTCTTCTGTAGTCTTTTCCTCTCTTCTTTAGGTGAGCCTCTTTTTGTTGCATGTTTCTTTATATTTCCTGTTAAACCTTAACTTCCCCTTTTCAGTTATTTTGGAATATGTCATTATGACCTATTAATTCTAAAGTAATTCAGCTCACTTGTGTACAAACCAAGTTGTTTACTTACTGGTTTGATATAATTTAACTGATTAGAGCTAATTAAGTCTGTCTTAGCAAACATGAATGTTTATTCAGAATGTGGTTTTTCTAAGAAATACGGTATCATGTCATAAATTTCAGTCGTCATCAATCCAAATTTTGGAGAACTTAACGCAGGCTGAATTAAATCATCTACTAGCAGATAGAAGAAAGTCATTTGTTGATTTATGACTCTTAATTGTGAAAATGTAATAGTAATATGTAATATACATATACATACATAGAAAATATATGATCATAAAGAAGTAAACTAGCAGTGATTGGTGTTATTAGGTTTAAATTTAAAAATATTTCAAACTATAGGAATAGCTATCTTTAAAAGGACATTTTTAGGGGGACATGGATGGTTCAGCCGGTTAAGTGTCCGACTTCAGCTCAGGTCATGATCTCATGGTTTGTGAGTTCGAGCCCTGCATTGGGCTCTGTGCTCACAGCTCAAAGCCTAGAGCCTGCTTCAGATTCTGTGTCTCCGTCTCTCTCTGCCTCTCCCCTACTTGTGCTCATGTGTGCTCTCTCACTCTCCAAAAAAAAAAAAAAAAAAATTTATTTTTTAAATTAGAATGAAATTTGTGATTACAGGCATCTCAAGTAGAAAAAATCTAAAGAAAATGACAAAAGTAAATTAAAACAGGCAGTTTTGCTCAAGATTTGTGTTCTAACACTTTCAAAGTTAAATGTAACTAATTTTATTTTGAAAGAATGTGCTACTGTTATATATTCATTATTGATCCTGTTGTTTGTTTTGGACTGATTATTTGTATATGAATTATCGACAAAAGGTGCTTATAGTAGGTTAATTTTCCTCTGATACTTAGTGTGGGTTTGCTTACCTTCCCTATCTGTAGCATATATGCTCAGTTAATATTTATGAAATTCCATTTGATATTAATAATAGCTTGAGAAACATAACCAGGAAAGTAAAATTTTTAAGGACTTTATATCTGCTACAAATACATTATATATTATGTTTATAATATATAATGTGTATAACATTTAACAGGTTATAGATAATATGTATATATATGTGTACATACGTGCACATATACACGCACTCAAATATATACATACACAAGGCTAAATAGGAGACTTTAAATATGTTTCTGCTATTGTGGCATCATCATGCCTCTAATCATCCAGCCTTAAACCTTGATATCTCAAAGCCTCCTCCTCTCTGTCTCAAGAGCCCCAGATCCAATTAGACTCCTGAGTGGGTTTCTTCACATTCTCTCACATAGCCCGTTTAAACCCCAGAGCCCTACTTTAGACACTTATCGTCTCTCTCTCTCTCTCTCTCAAATATGGTAATAATTTCATATTGGTTTCCTTATTTCAAGTCTGACCACCTTTCATTATCAGCAGCGAGGATTCAAAAATGGATTCTGTTTTTTAAACTTTTTATTTATTAAATAACATTTCAAACACATGCAAAAATAGAATACCTTATGGATTGAACTTGTGATAGCTCCCTATTCCTTCAAAAGAAATCCACGGGGCGCCTGGGTGGCGCAGTCGGTTAAGCGTCCGACTTCAGCCAGGTCACGATCTCGCGGTCTGTGAGTTCGCGCCCCGCATCAGGCTCTGGGCTGATGGCTTGGAGCCTGTTTCTGATTCTGTGTCTCCCTCTCTCTCTCTGCCCCTCCCCCGTTCATGCTCTGTCTCTCTCTGTCCCAAAAATAAATAAAAAACGTTGAAAAAAAAAATTTTAAAAAAAATAAAAAAAAAAAAGAAATCCAGACTTCAGGCAACTTAATATATAAGTCACAACTTTCCATATCCTGGTTCCAACTTGCCTTTCCAGCTTTGTTCCCTATTATAATATCCGTATTCTAGCAATGCTAGCTTATTTACTAATTATGGGTTTCTGAAAATGCTCTGGAAATTCCACGCATCCTCTTGACATTGTGGCTGCTCATAGTGCTCCCTCTTTTTTTATTTTTTTTAATGTTTTATTTTTGAGACAGGCAGAGTGTGAGCAAGGGAGGGGTGAAAAAAGAGGGAGACACAGACTCTGAAACAGGCTCCAGGCTCTGAGCTGTCAACACAGAACCTGATGTGGGGCTCGAACCCACGAATTGTGAGATCGTGACCTCAGCTGAGGTCAGACGCTCAACCGACTGAGCTATCCAGGTGCCCCTTTGCTCCCTCTGTCTTAATTGCCCTTCTTTTCAGTCCCATGTGTTGAAATTCTGCAACTTAATGTGCCATTTAAGTATAAGCTCTTCAGGAAGGCTTCTCTAACAGTTTTCTTTTCCACTCTGACTCTCCCAGTTGTAGGTGTGCTCTTTTAGTGTGTCCTACCTTTCATATTTATTCAACAAATATTTACCGAGAGTGTACTATGTTCTAGGCCATTAGTGGATCCCTCATGTCTGTTTTCCCACTAAAACAGAGGCTCCGTGATGTTAGGAACCATATTGTCTTCATTTTTTAGCCCCTTCTTGGATTTAGCACAGTATCTTGCATACAGGTGAAGCTTTGAAGTGAATAGTGATCTTAATAATTGACCTTCAGTTATTTTCAAGTAAAGTATTATATAATAAAATTATACATATGAATACTTTGAAAGTTTCTGTTTTTATTTCAAAAAGTAAAACATTTTTTAAAGGTGTAGAAAATAGAGATAGGACAAAGAAGAAAATTAAAATCATCTTAGAAACCAGGGCGCCTGGGTGGCTCAGTCAGTTAAGTGTCTGACTCTTGATCTCAGCTCAGGTCATGATCTCCAGGTTTGTGAGTTCAAGCCCGCATGAGGCTCTGTGCTTACATCTCGGAGCCTGCTTGGGATTCTGTCTCTCCTTCTCTCTGCCCCTCCCCTGCTGTGCTCTCTGTCTCTCTCAAAATAAATAAACTAAAAAAAAGTTAAAACAAAATCATCTTAGAAACCTGGAAATAGAGGCACCTGGGTGGCTCAGTTGGTTAAGCGGCTGACTCTGGATTTCAGCTCAGGTCATGATCTCATGGTTCGTGAGTTTGAGCCCCACGTCAGGCTCTGTGCTGACAGTGTAGAGCCTGCTTGGGATTCTCTCTCTCTTCTCTCACTCTCTCAAAATACAAAACAAAAAGAAACCTAGAAATGATAGCCAAAAACACTTTGAACACTTTGCATTGATATATTACTTTTTTTTTTCTTTTTAATGTTTATTTGAGAGAGAGACAGAGCACAAGCAGGGCAGGGGTAGAGAGAGAGAAGACATAGAGTATGAAGCAAGGTCCAGGCTCTGAGCTGTCAGCACAAGAACTTGATGCAGAGCTTGAACTCAAGAACTGCAAGATCATGACCTGAGCTGAAGTTCGACGCTTAACTGACAGAGCCACCCAGGTGTCCCTATTCTATTCACTTTTTAATTACCTGTACTCCCATTCTGCTCCCTGTTTGTCTCATCTGTGCTCCTCCTTCCCATACCAGAAACCACTCTTTTCACATGGATTTTTGGCAAACAGATTTATTATATATTTCTGTTTAACAAACCATCCCAAAAGATTTGCTCACAGTTTCTGTGAGTCACGAATTTGGAGCAGCTTAGCTTAATAGTTCTGGCTCAGGATTTATCATGAGGTTGCAATTAAGATGTCAAATGAGGCTGCCGCATCTGAAGGCTTGACTCAGCTGCAGCATCTGCTTCCAAGATGGCTTGTCACACTGGCTGTTGTTGGCAGAAAGCCTTAGTTCCTTGCTATTTGCACTTCCCCGTAGGCCTGCTTCAGTGTCCTGATGACATAACAGTTGGCTTCTCCCACACTGAGTGATCCAAGAGTGAACAAGATGGAAGTCACTGTGAATTTTATGACCTAGCCTCAAAAATCCCACTTAGTGATTTCTGCAGTATCCTTCTGGATACACACATCAGCACTGTTGAGTGTGGGAGGAAAGGGGTTAATGCCAAGAGATAACGAGGCTCATCAGGGTCATCTTCAAGGCTAGTGCTAGTTGTCTATCTCTACTCTAGAATTGAGCAAAACAAAGATGAAATAAGCCAAGTAGCTTTTAGTTTTTTCCAAATTGGGACTTCAGAGTCCCATTTTATTTCAAAATGACAATATAGGGCACCTTGGTGGCTCAGTCGGTTAAGCATCTGATGTTGGCCCAGGTCATGATCTTGTGGTTTGTGAGATCAAGCCCAGCATCACACAGCTGACAGCTGCTGACAGCTCAGAGCCTGGAGCCTGCTTCAGATTCTGTGTCTCCCTCTCTTTCTGCCCCTCCCGCTCCCATTCACACTCTTGTCGCTCTCTCTCTCTCTCTCAAAAATAAACATTAAAAAAATAGATGTTACATGGGAATGCAAGCTGGAAAACAGTATGATGCGGCCACTCTGGAAGACAGTATGGAGATTCCTCAAAAAACTAAAAATAGAACTACCCTACGACCCAGCAATTACACTACTAGGCATTTATCCATGGGATACAGGTGTGCTGTTTCAAAGGGACACATGCACCCCCATGTTTATAGCAGCACTATCAACAATAGCCAAAGTATGGAAAGAGCCCAAATGTCCATCGATACAGGAATGGATAAAGATGTGGTGTGCGTATATGTATATATATACACATACACACACAATGGAGTATTACTTGGCAATCAAAAAGAATGAAATCTTGCCATTTGCAACTACATGGATGGAACTGGAGGGTATTTTGCTAAGTGAAATTAGAGAAAAATACCATATGACTTCACTCATATGAGCACTTTAAGAGACAAAACAGATGAACATAAGGGAAGGGAAACAAAAATAATATAAAAACAAGGAAGGGGACAAAACATAGGAGACTCAAATATAGAGAACAAACTGAGGGTTACTAGAGGGGGTGTGGGGGGGGGATGGGCTAAATGGGTAAGGGGCACTAAGGAATCTACTCCTACAATCATTGTTGGACTATATGCTGACTAATTTGGGTGTCAATTTAAAAAAATAAAATTGTGAAAAAAAAATAGCAAAAGTAAGGATGGGACTATCATAATACTTGGTGAATCCTAGCTGAAATACTTTACATACATCAGAATCCCTTTGTAAGGGGTTTATGTGTAATTTCAATAATACAAGAAAATACCATCCTCTTTAATCATGACTGGCTAAGCTAGACTCTGTCAATTAAATGACATTGACTTCCCTTAGTAAATTTGTTGCTTTCTTTATAAAATGCAGATTGTGAAGAGAAATGAACAACCACAGGAGGCTCAATTCAAGTTTGTTGTGTCAATTCATTTCAATTCAACAAATGTTTATTGAACACCCACTGGGTATCAAACTTGGTGCTGGAGTAATTGATTCATAATGGTTTGGGTGCTTATTAATTAACAGCATTTGCAATGCTTTCATTATTATATGTGTGATTGGGTGGGGTTCTGAGATAATTAACATTAAAATCCTGTGAATTTCTAAAGGAAGTATACAGAAAGATAAACAAATGTTATTGTCTGTACTTATAACTCTCATTTCTTTGGTAACAATTTTTTGTAACAATTTCTTTTGTAACGAGTTTTCTTATTCGTTAGAAAACTGCCTTAAAACTAAAGATGGCACATTCATACTTGATAATAAATGTATATGAAAATCAAGTTTGCAAATTATTTTGAGATTTTACAAAAATCTTGACAAATCTAGAAAGTTTCTCAGACATGCTAATAAATAAAAAAAAAGTTATATGTAAAACCATGAGGCTAAAAAAATAGATATTACAGAATGACAGAGAGACAAACTCTTATAAGAATGCATTTCTAAATCAAATTTTAGTGTTATCTTCACAAATTAGCAGCTTTCAGCTTTTTCATATATTCAATTATCTGAAAAACTTCAAAAATAAATAATAGTTTATTATTAATCTTTAATGCTTATTATGTATAACACAATGTGTTAAGATGTTTTCATGTTCACAAGTTTCACTCCTCACAATATTGCTTCTCACAGACAAATGAGATTTTAAGTATCAGAGCAGGATTGCACTCTAGGCAGACTTATTTCAGAACCAGGCTCTTAAACATTATGCCATTGAATCTCAATTTTAAAGTATCCTTGGAACACAGAGGATATATAAGCATACCACAACGTCATGTAAATTAAAAAAAACTTAGGGGTACTGGGTGTCATCTGGTTGAGCATCCGATTCTTGATTTCGGCTCGGGTCATGATCCCAGGGTCATGGGATCGAGCCCCATGTCAGACTCTGTGCTGAGCATGGAGCCTGCTTAAGATTCTCTCTCTCTCTCTCTCTCTCTCTCTCTCTCTCTCTCTCTCTTTCTCTTTTTCTCTCTTTCTTTCTCTGCCCCTCTCCCCTGCTCCTGCTCTCTCTGAAAATAAGACATAAAAATAAGGTGTGCTGGGTGGCTCAGTTGGTTAAGGGTCCTTCCTTTGATTTTGGCTCAAGTCATGGTCTTGGAGTTCATGAGACTGAGCCCCTGTAGGGCTCTGCACTGACAGTGCAGAGCCTGCTTGGGACTCTCTTTCTCCCTCTCTCTTTGCCACTCCGTCTCAAAATAAATGAATAAAACATTAAAAAAATAAACTTAAAGTAATTAAAAGTAGTATTTTAAAAAATAGTTATTTATAATAAGTCACATCTGTGAAAGATATTGTTTACTAAGTTTTTATAGAGCTCATGGACTTGAACTATAAATCAGGTTCTCCAAATTTTATGGTTATTTTCCTGCCCTTAAGTTCTGCTAACTTAAAATTATAATTTGCTGAAATGGTAACAAGTAATGGCTTATTCAGATAATTCTAGATATTCAGATTGAATATGACCCTAATTTATAGATAATTTCTTAGGCTGTTTTTTTTACTCTCAGATTCTTGATGAACCTTGACTCCCTACAATGTTGAGAGTTTGAATATTTCAGATTGAGGCAGTGACAAATGCAATATTAATTAGTTTTCTGGTTAATCTTAGTGGGAAAGTCAATCTCTTGGATATCTGGCTTTTTCTTAAACTAAAATTAACTTTTTTTGTATTGCACCCTAAGTCAACATATTCATGCTATTCAAGATGCTAAACATACTGCTCAGATATGCATACTACTTGAGCAAGTGTTAGAAATCGCAGAAATGATCATTTCAGATGTTATTAGTGTCTTGAAGAAATGTAAACACTTTTTCCTGCAACAGTTTATATTAAGGTAGAAAATATATTCAGTGTTTTCTTTGTGTAGAAAAGATATTATGACCATTCTGATAATAATGAATCAAAGTTGGGAGGTGTATTTTTGATTGCTAGCTATATACATTGAGGTCTAAAGCAACATATGGATTAGGCAAGTAATTATAACCTCTTTTATAAAAACTGCATACCTACACAAATAGCTGGTATTCTGTCAGTACTGATCCCAGCCCACCTTGTGCATAGTTCACAGTTTTTAATATAGTTTCACTCTACTGGCGGTACCTTTTCTGTAGGTTGGGATATCAATGATAAATCAGTCGTTGATCACTTCTCTATCAGATAGATTGTCTGTGATATAACAAGAACTGATTGATATTTTTTCATATTTGTGGTTCTAACTGTAAAGCAAAAAATCTAGTGTGAACATGTAATAGTATTAACTCTTCTACATTATATGCTATTACTACTATACATTGCCCAGCTCTACCATTTATTAAAAGGATTTTGTGCCTTATGCTTTCTCTTCAAACATGTCATCAACTTTGTGAATGTGTTTTTTAAAGCTTCTCTTTATAATGTTTTTGCTATTATAAGTACAGCTATGAATGATGCCTTTGTGGTTTTAGACTTCTCTGTTTTTAGTGACAGAATGAATCAGTTTTACACTGAAGACTGTATTTTGTTTTTGTTTTGTAAAAACTTATTTGGTTTGCCAGTAATTACGAAAATTATTCAAAAGCTTTGATACTTCGTGGCACTTTTTGACAAAGGATTATATTGTCACTAGAGGCAAAAGAATGCTGGTTTATTAAAACCAGTTTTTAGATATTTATCAGTACACTTTAATTTTCCAGGTACTAGTGCACACATTAACACTTGCAGATTCACCTGCCCTAATCACTCTGATTGACATTCTGTGTTCTGTTGAAATCTCTCGCTCAGTGTTTACTTTACATCATTATTCTGAATTTTGGCATTTCTGGAATTATTTTCATCTCTACTTTTATGAGTTTGGATTTTTACAAAATAACAGAATTTCTGTGAAAAATCATAATTGATCTTTTTAAATTTGTGATTATACCAGAGTGCTTTTACTTGATTGACTGATAGGGCCCACTAGTGGTACACAGACCATGCTTTGGAATGTTGTGCTAAGCTGTTCTAAGAACACAGGAAGTAACAGGTCTGGGTGGTAAAAGTAAAGGAGAGGTAAAATGAAAGGAACCAGTACTACTGTCTGATGATGACTTTGAAAATCAGTGTCTTAACCCACACTGGACCAAGAAGCAGAGGAAAGGCAGTAGGGCAAAGGAATAAGGAGAGACAAGACACAGTAAACTGTGCAACAGGAATAACTGACAGCACAAAATAAAGGTGAACACTACAGAGGAGCAAAGAAATACCAACTAGAACAGCTGTATGAAGACATTAAGTGAAGGACATATCAAGCATTTACTTCAGTAACTTGAAGCCTGGGACAGCTTGTCCCACACTAAAGGTGCTATAATCTGATGGCTAATTTGTTGTAGTCCAGTGGTGAGCTAAGTCAGTACCATAACTTCTTTGTAATACGTAAAGTTTCAGTGGTGTATCAAAGAAACCTTCCTCCAGGATAGACACTAGATTTTCTGTAACATATGGCATCTTGTTACTTGGAATGTTAGTAGGTGTCAATACATATATTAGTTATCTGTTGGAACATAACAAATTCCCTCAAAACTTAGCTGCTTAAAACAACAAGTATTAACTACCTCACAGTTTCTGCCAGTCAGGAATCTGGGTGTAACTCACGTGGGTCCTCTGATTCAGGGTCTCTCACAGGCTGCAGGCATCTCAAAGCATGCTTGGGGGAGGAATTACTTCCAGCCTGTTGGCAGGCCTCAGTTCCTCTGTTGACCAGAGGCTTCCACTGTTCTTTGTCATGTGAGCCACTCTGTAGAGAGTCCACAACACGGCAGGAGAGTGTGAGCAAGATGGAAGCTAGAGTCTTCTAGTAACCTGATTTTGGAAGTAGCATCAATTAATTTTGTTATCTCTGTTTGTTAGAAGCACTTTATTAGATCCAGCCTACTGACAGCGAGGGGATTAGACAAGAGCATGAATACCAGGAGGTAGGGCTTATTGGGAACCAACTCAGAAGACTGCCTGACACAATAATTGCCTGCCATTTTCATGAATGAGTAAATGAATGAAGGAAAAGAGAGAAACTTAGGAAAAATAGCTTGTACCAATAAGTCCTCCATAAATATAGGTTGCAAGAATGGAAAGTCAACCATAAATAAAAGAAAATTAATTTCCAGGTAAGATTTGTTTTAGCTAAAAATAGACCTATTTTGATCAATAAGTGTGCTATCCATATCATATCATATATGGACATGTAAGTTCATATCATAAAGGCTTGGAAAATATGAGTGATGTTTTCTACAGACTTTAAAATCAAATAACATCTTTTAATATTGCCAGTGTCTTTATTTAGAAAAAGAAGAGCATCTAGATTTGATGTTTTTAGTCATTGGTTTTCAACCTTTCCTACACGTTGGCATCACCTTGGAAACTGGAAAAATGAGCCAAAAAAGGATACCTGGGCTCTAACCCAGGCTAAATAAATCAGAGCCCCTAAAAGTCAGGCCCCTTGCTTTAAGAGCTCATCAGAAGATTACAATGTGTGGTCAGGGTTAAGAATCCTGCTGATTGTTTTAAAAAATTGTTTTTAATTGATAAATAGTTGACATTAGTGTCAGGTTTACAACATAGTGATTCAGCAATTATGTACATTAGGAAATGCTAACCACCCTAAGTGTAGTTACCATCTGTCACGTAGTTATTAGGATATTATTGACTATATTCCCTATGCTATGCTTTTCATCCCTGTGACTTACTTATTTTATAACTGGTAATTTAAGTGGTTCTTTTTTTTTTTTAACATTTATTCATTTTTGAGAGAGAAAGAGACCATGAACGGGGGAGGAGCAGAGAGAGAGGGAGACACAGAATCCAAAGCAAGCCCTAGGCTCTGAGCTGTCAAGCACAGAAGTCATGAAGCCATGACTTAGAAACCGTGAAGTCATGATCTAAGCTGAAGTCAGACACTTAACCGACCAAGCCACCCAGGAGCCCCTAAGTGGTTCTTAACAGGAGGGTTTGAGTATGTACCCTTTCTCTGGTTTCATATAAATTGAAAAGGAGATAATTTTATGAAGAAACTGTTCATTCAGCATGTGTTCAGTATGTCCATGGCACTTGTGGGGGCTAAAAAAATGTAAGTAGTTTAAAAATGGGAATAAATTATATTTCATTATATAGTTATATGTGTATTTAATATGATAATCTGACATAGTCTACATGTGCTATCGGGTTTCAGAGAGGGGAGAGATGTATATAGACCAGAGTAGTTAAGGCTGTTTGGAAAAGATGGGATCCAGGATGCATTAGGAAAGTACAATTCGAAATGTAGTAACTTGCTTTACTGGACAGATCCAAATTCTGGAGTCTGATTTGGAGAGATCTGACAACGTAGCCAGCCAGCACTTTGATCTTATTCTGTAGGCCAGTGACAGTATGACCAACTCAGAAGCTTTGAAAAATACCAGGTTTAACTCCTGAGGGTGTTAATTCCATTGGTCTAGGTGGGGCCCAAGTATTGTAATTTTTATTAGACTCCTTGTGATGCTAATGTATAGCCAGGCTTGTAAAAACTGCCTTAGGATCACTTAGGGTCCCTGGAAATTTTTTAGTAGGAGGGTTTAACATTCACCTATCCATTAAAAACACATTGGATTTTTTTTTTCTTTCTTTCTTTCTTTCTTTTTTTTTTTTTTAATTCTGCAGGCACAGGGCAAACAGCAGTGAACCAGATGAAACAGGAAAATGTCCCCGTTTATAATTATGGGGGTGATAGCGAGCTTATATTCCTTTCTGGTAGAGGAAGACAGGCAATAAGCTAATAATATATAACATGGTAAGTAGAAACAAGTGCTTTGAAGAAAAGAAAGCATACAGAGAGAGACAGAGTAATGGGCAGAGTGGGGAGCAGAGTTGGAGGGGAGAGTGTTATTTTATTTCAGGTTAGGAAAGACTTAACTGCCAGCTGGCATTTGAGCAGAGACCTGGAAGAAGTGAGGGAGTGGATAGGCAGAGGGGAATAATAAGTAGGGGAAATCCTCAGGCAGGAGTAGAAGGCTATTGAGGTTGGATATTATGGACTAAATTGTGTCCCCTCCCCCTAAATTTATATGTTGAAGTCTTAATCCCCAGTATGCTATATTTGGAGATAGGGCTTTTAGGAGGTAAATCAGGTTAAATGAGTTCATAAAGATTGGTGAAAGGTGTGATAGAATTAGTGACTTTATAAGAAGAGGAAAAGGGTGATCTCTGTCTTTCTCTACTATGTGAGGATACAGTGAGAAAGAGGCTCTCTGCGAACCAGAAGGAAAGCACTCACCAGAAGCCATACCCTGCTGGACCTTGATTTTGGACTTTGTAGCCTCCAGAACTGTGAGAAAATAAATTTCTGTTGTTTAACCCACACAGTCTACAGTATTTGTTGTGGCACCCCAAGCCAACTGAGACACAGGAATAGAGGTTTCCGGAGGGGAGATTAAAGAAGATGAGGTGGAGGGAGAGACTGAATCATGTAGGGTTTCAGACTAGAGCAAGAATTTTGGATTTTATTTTCAATTGCCATATACTCTGGTTGCCAGAGTGTAACAAGGGGGGAAGGGGTTTAGATGGGGAAGAGGAACCCAATGAATGGTTTTAAGCAGAGGAGTGATATAATTTGAGTGATATAATTTGATTTATATCTGGAATGATCACCTGGCTGCTTTGTGAGAGAATAGTCTATAGCAAAGCAGTTGAAGAATCAGGGGCAAGTGGCAATAGGAGGGTGGCATCAGTGGGGTTGGTGAGAAATCCAATTCTCTATCTATTTTGAAGGTAGAGTAGAAAGCATTTGCTGGTAAATTAGATGTGAGTGTGAGAGAAAGTGGAGAATGAAGACTGCTACCATGTGTTTGGTCTGAGCAACTGGAAAAATGGAGTTTATTTACCAAGATAGGAAGACTGTGAGAGACTGGAAGAGTGGAAGAAGGAACGAATTAGAAGTAGTTTTGAATAAGCTAAGTTATTTTGAGTTGCTACTAGACATTGAAGTGAAGATGTTAAATAGGCAGTTGGTTATGTAAGTCTAGGGTTTAGGGGAGACATTGGGGTTGGTGATACAAATTTTGGAGTTGTATAGATCAGTTCTCAACCTTGGATGCATTGATTTATCTCAGGATTGGGGCATTTTTTAATTTGATTACCAGTTAGGTTAAACATTTTTAAAAACCGCTTTTATTGAGGTATAACTGACATACAGTATACTGCACACAATTAAAGTGTACGATTTGATAAGTTTTGACATACGAATATACTTGTGAAACCATCACCACAGTTAAGATAGTGAACATATCCATTATCACCAGAAATTTCTTTGTACCCCTTTTTAATTCTTCCCTCCTGTGCCTACCTCTTTCCCATCCTCAGTTGCTAGGCAACTATTGATTTGCTTTCTCTATAGATTAGTTTGCATATTCTAGAATTTCATAGATGGAGTCACAACAGTGTATATAGTCTTCTATGGCCTCTTTAAGCATAATTGTTTTGATATTCAGCTGTGTTGTTGAGTGTGTCAGTTCATTCCTTTCTGTTGTTGAGCAGTATTTCATTATATGAATGTACCGTAATTTCTTTATTCATCTCTTGGTGGACATTTGGTTTGTTTTCAGTTTTTGGCCATTACAAATAAAGCTGCTGTGAACATTCATAAAGAAGTCTTTGTATGGATATATATTTCCTTCTCTGGGTAAATATCTTAGGGTGGAATGGATCACAATTTTTTCATGTTTCAACATGAGGGGTTTTGTGTGTGTGTGCGTGTGTGTGTGTGTGTGTGTGTCCTTGGGGAAAGCTCTTATGCCCAGAAAAGATTATTCAGGGACTACTTTGATTATTAAAATTAATGTTCAATGTAGTAGTTTCAGTTAAAAAAAATTTAGTTTTTTCTTAAGTTATCTGTTCATTTTTACAAATCTTATTCTACTTGTAAAATTTAACAATATTTAACCCCCCCCCCCCCAGGCATAGTTATTTTTAAAAAGTATTGTAAATTAATTCTAATGTGGAGCCTGGGCTGAGAACTATTGTACAGATGATATTTAAGGCAAGGACTGAATGAGGTCACCCTGAATAGCACTTCTTGAGTTTTGTGTGCATAAAAAATATCTGTAGTTCTTGGGCAAGGTCTGCAAATCTCCATCTGTACTAGTCTCCTCAGTGCTAATACCTTGGTTTGGTTAGTGGACCACACCATGAGTAGCACTGTCGTTGAGGGTTAACGTAGATGGAAGAGATACCTGAAGACTGAGTCCTGATGCACTCCAAATTTTAGAAATTGTAAAAGAAGGAAAAGAACCAATAATTGAGACTGGGAAAGAGTAGCCAGTGATGCAGGAGAAAAATTGTGTGGCATTCTGGAGGCTTGTGAAGAAAGTTTTACCCGAAATAAAGGAGTGATAAACTCAGTCAAATGCTGCTTTTGAAAAGACTGAGCAAGGAATGAACTACAGTTGACCAGTGGATATGGTAAAGTGATTGTTGGTGATCTTGAAAGTAATGGTGTTAGTAAAATGGTAGGGACAAGAGCCTGATGGAGGTGAGCACGTTCAGAGGATGGAGGAAAGAGGTGTTGAAAGTGACTATAGACAAACCATTTGATGCTTATAGTAGAAAGGAGAACAGAGAAATGGGGCAGTAGCTAAAAAGGTATGTGGACTTAGGGGAAGAGTTGTTTTTCCTTTCCTTTTTTTAAGGTAAGAGCTACTGTTTTGTGTTTGTATGTTGACAGGGATAACCTATTTACAGAAAGAAGTATCACTGAAGCAGGAAAGAAAGGAGGTCAGTAGCAGGAATGGTGTCCTGGAGAAGGGAGAAGGGATAGAGGCATGACTGTGATTGGTAATACGGATAGGGAAGTTAGAGGATATGGGCACAGATAGGAGATTGTGGAGATTTCATCAAATAGCTTCTATTCTCTCTGAAATAAGAATCAAGGTCACCCCATGATAACATGGCACACAGTAAAAGTAAATTCAGTGCTCGGAACAGTGATTTGAACAGTTTAATAAAAATTTGTTAAATAAATGAATGTAAGGAAGAGTAATCTTGGATTGGAGGGGAGAAGACAAAAGTCCATCAAGTAGATAATATAGAAGGCTGCGGTTGGGTTGGGTGAGAGTGGTAGTCATGAGAATGGTAAGGGGAAGCCATTCCAATAATGCGAAAGAAAAATTGAAAAGACTTGATAGTTGTTTGCCTGAGGAGAAGGAAAAGTGAGGAGGACCTGTTTGAACTCTAGAGAGTGTCTTTAGTCTTTCAGATTAAGGGAACTGTGGTGGTGGTTATTGGTTTGAGGGGTTTGTCAGATTTAATTGCTTGAACACTCTAACCTAGTTTTTCTAAAAGGTGATGTAGTCATTTATTTTGTCTCTCCTTACCAAGACCTTCTTAGTAGCTGCCAAAGAATCAAGTCTCCCCTGCTGCTACTTCCCAGGAGTTTAGTAGGGAAAAATGTGTTCAGGGTTTTTGCAGAAGTGTTTGATGTTGAAAATTAAATATAGGGGCGCCTGGATGGCGCAGTCGGTTAAGCGTCCGACTTCAGCCAGGTCACGATCTCGCGGTCCGTGAGTTCGAGCCCCGCGTCAGGCTCTGGGCTGATGGCTCGGAGCCTGGAGCCTGTTTCCGATTCTGTGTCTCCCTCTCTCTCTGCCCCTCCCCCGTTCATGCTCTGTCTCTCTCTGTCCCAAAAATAAAAAAAAATAAAAAAAATAAAAAAAAAAAAAGAAAATTAAATATAGACCTTAAAGTAAAAACTCTTCAGAATACTCAGATTCTTGAAATGATGAAGACTATTGTTCCTTGCATTTTGTAAGCACACTGAGGCAAGTGACAAGAAGAAAGAGTATGTAGTACCTGAGGTGTAAATTTAAGTGGTATAGTGTGAATACCTTGTACCAGTGGTTTTTGACTAGTATTTCTCACAGCCATACTTCAGGGATAACTGGGAAGTTGGAGGATGAGCACTGAGCAGATGTGGGTTCAGGAGTCTCCACAGCAATTTCAAATAGAAGTTAGGTTTTGTTTTTGTTTTAGTTTAATATATTGACATTCCTTGTAAAATTTTGTTAGCATAATGATTCTTCTGGAAAAACAATAACAGAGTTTGAATATCATTACTATCAGTAATATTTGAATTTTGCTGGTAAGTCAAATAGTGCTAGTATTAGCAGAGTAGATTATTTCATATTTTGAAGTTGGAGAAAACCACTTTTTATTTTTTGATTTAGTAATACATTTTTATAGAAAGCAGACATGTACATTAAACCCTTCATTCCATTTTCATGAAAAAGAAGTAAATTGCTCAGAAGATGACAACAGCAAATTTTTCAAGAAAGTGAATTCTCAAAAGTTGGCACCTCATCAAATCAGTGTCCATATGATTAATAGTTGTATTTATTATGCATCATGTTTAACTGGTATTTTTAATGATCATTAATATCGAGATACAAGATCTGTACTAGTGCTGGGGATACAAAAATAAGTGAGATTACTGATCTCTTCTCATGTAGGGATAAGAATCCAGTTGTTGGGGAGATAGAACACAGCCATGGAAGGATCAACAGCATTACAGAGGAGTGTAGAAGACCAGGATTCTGCAGAAGTGCTGCAAATACTTGATGCACATTTCTTTTAAAAATATTTTATCATTAAAAAAATCTAAAATAACATGTTACATAAATGGGTTCTGTGCAACAAATAGACCATGCATGGAAGGAAAACCACTAAAGCTAATTATTTTGCAGATTAGCTCATTCTTTTTTTTTTTGTTTGTTTTTTTACAATTGTAAAATAAAGTAGCAAATCCTTTATTTGTGTTTCTTGAAACTGTGAAAAGAGAGCCCTAGCAACATTTTTTTAGTTATCATTTTCCCTCTTCCACCTCTGTCCTCACATAATAGTTTTGCTCCCAACCTACAGTTCTCAAAACCTCTTCAACCCCCACAACCCAACAAAACAAAACCTCTCTCATTAGTGTCTTTCTAATTTCCTTCTTATTCTCCATCACAAAATCTCAAAAACGGATTTATAAAAAAAAAAAAAGAAAAAAAAAAGATCTACTTCAGAAAGCCTGGGAGAGAAAGAGTCTTTGAGCAGGCTGCAGAATGCTCCCCCAGACTACAGGAGAAATCTGAGAAATCCAGGGAGTTCACACTGAGTGATTTATATCCTTTTGTGCTTGTTAACCCTTTATAGGCTACATGGTGCTAGAGCTCTCTGATAAGTCTTCAAATGATAATATACTATATGAATTTTTCCACAAACCCAAGAAACAGTACAGAACATTTTATTTTTAAGGACAAAAAGGAAACAGGGTTTCTCACATGAGTAGTCATTCAACAGAAAGGATTTTATCATGCAGTATTTTGCAACAATGAACCTGAGCCATTTTGTTTTGCTGTAAAGACGTGATTGTATTCTTTCATCTTCTCTGATATTTGGCATCAAAATTTACGTGATATGATTCATAAGTAGATTCTGAAGGATAGGCACATATACCTAGTCTAAAAATGAAAACATAATTTTGGAGCAAAGAAAATGATTGTCCTCTCTTCAAAAAATTACGAGCCATCACAGTTTTCAAAGTAAAATGTTCTGATAATGCCAGTGCAAGAAGTGGAAGCAAAGATAAGCCAAAATCTAGTAGAGGTGTGTTTGAAATCATGAAATCAGTATTACAAGGTAAGTATAGTCCTAAGATTAGGCCTAGTAGCTGATGAGGAGTTAGTCAAATTAAAAAAAAACTTTATCTATGGATATGAGGGAGATCTGGCTGTGACATCTGTCACCCCATTGATCGCTAGGGTTGATTTGGCTGATCTGGCTGACTAGGTGGGTGTCCCCTTCCTCCCTCACCGCCCCATATGTGTCCCTCCCGAAGCTGTGCGCTTCTTTGAAGAGGACGACCTTCCAGATAGAGGAGGACCATTTGGTCAAGCGTATACGAGTAGCTGCACTCCCCTGCTAGAACCTCCAAACAAGCTTTCAAGGTCCATTTGTAGGAGAACATAGGGTAGTCAAGCTTCCAAAACTCCAGAAACATCCAAATGAGGCACTGCACATGGCAGTCTGCTTTTCTTTAATAAATAAATAAATAAATAAATAAATAAATCTATAAATCTTTACCTATTTCAGGTCTGTATACCTTTAAAACCACATTATTACAGAATAGAAATTTGGGTTTAGTATGTTTTTCAAGTCTTAGTAAAATTTTTAACATTGATTGAATTTTATTACTTCTGTACATTATTCATGAAATGACTTAAAGTATTTTTTATTTTTATTTTTTTAACTGTATTTATTTATTTTGAGAGAGAGACAGAGCAAGTGCTCATGAATGGGGCGAGGCAGAAAGGGAGGGAGTGGAGAGAGAATCCTAGCCAGGCTCCACACTGTCAGCCCAGAGCCAAGTGCGGGAATCGATCTCATGAACTGTAAGATCATGGCCTGAGCCAAAATCAAGAGTCAGACACTCGATCACCTTTAAGGTGCCCCTTAAAGGATGTTTTTTAAAAAGACCCATGTTGGGGCTCCTGGGTAGCTCAGTCAGTTAAAGCGTCCAACTTGGGTTCAGGTCATGGTCTCTCAATTGGTGAGTTTGAGCCTCGAGTAGGGAACTGTGCTGACAGCTCAGAGGACACTAAAGCAGCCTGGAGCTGCTTCAGATTCTGTGTCTCCCTCTTTCTCTGCCCCTTCCCCACTCTCTCTCTCTCTCTCTCTCTCTCTCTCTCTGTCAAAAATAAACATTAAAAAAATTAGGGGTGCCTGGGTGGCTTAGTAGGTTAAGTGTCGGGGTCATGATCTCATGGTTTGTGAGTTTGAGCCCCACATGGAGCTCTGCACTGACAGGGCAGACTGCTTGGGATTCTCTCTCTTGCCTTCTCTCTGCCCCTCTTCCTTCCCTCCGTATCCCTCTCCCTCCCTCTCTCTCTCTCTCTCTCTCTCTCTCTCTCAAAAAATAAAATAAAAACTTAAAAAAAGAACATTAAAAAAAAGGCCCATGCTGATGGCTCTTTTTCCTGGTGTACTGACAGTTTAAACATAAACTAAAGTTCTTTTCACCCTGTTTATAATAAATTCACTTTCTGTTTTCTCTATTACAACACTTTTTTTTCTTCTTGGTACTTTTGACAAAACTTACCTTTTTTTTAGTTTACTTTTTTATATGGTTTCTATCTCATCTGCTAAGTAAACTCTGTGAGCGCACAGACTATGTTTGTCTTACCCATTGTGAACCCCCAGCGTCTTACCTATACCTGACTCATGTAAGTGTGCAATACACTTTTTAAACAAAACAAGGTAGCTGCTTATAAAATCTACTTTGGTTAGTTTTTTTGGTTTTTGTTAGCAGTGTATTGACAGACTTACAAGTTTCAGCTGTTTTTACTCATTGAAATTGATTATATTGCTTCACTTTATCATATATTTTAGTGTCCTGAAGACTGTTTCTTTTGGATCTATGAGTTATGCTGCTTCTCTTAGAAAATAACCAGTAAATGTTTTATATCTTAATTTGTTTTGCTTGTCCAACTTGACAAAGTAAATTGTGATGAGGTTGATCAAACTTGAAACATTTTTTTCTTAAAGTATTTAGCACATAGAATTTTTGTTATGGGGTAGTGGGGATAGAAGGCAGACACATAGTTAGAAATGGCATATACCAAGCAACAGGTACTGGTCTTCTACACACATGGAAGATCAAGAAGCTCCTAAAAATATTTCATTCTCATGGTAGATTATTATTGTTGTTGAAATTTCACCTTTTTCTATGTTACAGGAAATCAACATACCTGTAAAATTTTACACAGTGTATTTGGGCTATTTATGAAGGATACGTAGAGACATGTGGAGATCCCCCAATTTTTGAATATCATATTTCACAAGTTACAGCATAGTCATGGCATTATGTAAATAAGATGACAATAGAATGCAGTTGAGATATGGTAATTTACTAACGAGGACTTTGTCCCCCTTTTTACAGAATCTTTGGCATTATAGGTGTATTGTCAAAACCATGAATGAATGATAAATCCCTGTATATAAAAAGGCATATCTAAAAAATGTCACCCTGCTCCTTATTTTCTGAGTTACCAATCTGCTACCTCTAAAATTTCCTAGTATCCTCTAGATTTTTCTCATTAAGTAGAAAATGGATCATAGTTTAAACCTACTTATTTATTGAAAAAATTTTTAATGTTTATTTTTGAGGGAGAGAGAGCAGAGGAGGGGCAGAGAGTGCTGGAGACACAGAATCCAAAGCAGGCTCCAGGCTCCAAGCTGGCAGCACAGAACTTGACATGGGCCTCGAACTCACAAACTGAGAGATCATGACCTGAGCCGAAGTCAGATGCTTAACCAACTCAGCCACCCAGGTGTGGGCCCCCAGCTTTCTTAATATCCCTGGAGATATGAGGGCTTTCTTTTCAGTAGGGCATGGTGAGGGTGAACTTTATGATATGTTGAAAAGGTAAGCTGTGTTCCCCCTACCTTCAGTGAAAGATCTTTAAAGCACATTCAGCCTCTAGAGAGCAGCAGAGAATTTCATTTCAGTAATTAACCTATATGTATACTTGCGTATTTATATTTTGTGCTGCTTTCCTCCTGAAGTTGAACCAGATCAAATAACCCTAGAACAATGGAGTTTTAGGTAAATCATAATCTTTAAGTAACAATCAGCCATCATTAAAATAAGAATAAAGGAATGGAGCATTACACATTTAGGAAAGTCTAAGATGAGAAGAGAGAGAAACAGGTATAACTACTCAAGAACAGAAATAAATAACATTTTTCTTAAGGGAAAAGGGAACCACTATAGATTTGTTGGTGATTGAAAGATAACAAAATCAATAACAACATTAGTTACAGAGATTACATGGTGGTTTATTACACCACTAGTCTTGCATTCACACTTGCCCAAAGGACTGCCTTGCTTATATTTTATTAAATCTTTTATAAATTTTTATTTAAATTCTAGTTAGTTAACATAGAATACAATATTGGTTTCAGGAGTAGAATTCAATGATTCATCACTAACATATATTTTATTAAATCTATAAATCCAACATAATTAACACCAAGCATGTCAGTACCCCCTATTTAGAGTAGACCTGTTCTTGGCTTTCCTGCAACTGTCTTAGCCCATTTGAGCTGCTGTATCAAAATACCATAAATGAGGTGGCTTATGAGCAACGAACATTAATTTCTCACAGTTCTGGAGGCTGCAAGTTTAGGATCATGGCCCTGGCAGATTAGCTAGCTGCCTGATAAAGAGCCACTTCCTCATTGACAGCCATTTTCTTACATGGCAGAAGAGGCAAGGGATCTCTCTGGGGTCTCTTATAAGAGCACTAATCATGAGGGCTACACCCACATGACTCAGTCACCTCTCAAAGACCCCCCCCCCCCCAACCTAATACTATCACCTTGGAGAGGTAGGATTTTAATAAATGAATTTTGCAAGGGACACGAACATTCAGTACACAGCACCGCCCTTGGAAATTCCCCCCATTTCTTTCAGTTTTATTCCCATTTGGGGGAGAGTTCTTTATCCCTCTTACTCAGGTATGCATCCGATTGGGTTATCCTTATGAAATGTCATCGGGTTCACTGCTTCAATGCCATTCTCCTGACTATCCACAGAATAGACCCTTACTACTATTTTGATGTGGTAGTCTTCTAGCTTGTTTTCCGGTCCAGCCCCTCACCTGACCAGTTTAACTAATTGTTCTTTCTGTGTGCATTTATTAAGTAGTTTGTTCTTAACACTGAGAGTATAACACGAATTTTAAATTCATAACTCATTTAAAAATAAATTATAGGGGCGCCTGGGTGGCGCAGTCGGTTAAGCGTCCGACTTCAGCCAGGTCACGATCTCGTGGTCCGTGAGTTCGAGCCCCGCGTCAGGCTCTGGGCTGATGGCTCGGAGCCTGGAGCCTGCTTCCGATTCTGTGTCTCCCTCTCTCTCTGCCCCTCCCCCGTTCATGCTCTGTCTCTCTCTGTCCCAAAAATAAATTAAAAACGTTGAAAAAAAAAAATTAAAAAAAAAATAAATTATAAATTAACTCAACCATGAGGTTATGAAGCAAATCATGCTCTAATATTTTCAGATTGATGGGCCATATAAAAAAGGGAAATGATTCTAGAAAGATTCTGGAGAGATAACACTTCTTAAATATGAAAAAGACTTGGCAACAGTTACAAGAGACCAGAGTTGGGAAATTAGGATTGTTCCTTTCTCACATAAAAGCAGGAGGGAGGGGGCGCCTGGGTGGCTCAGTTGGTTAACTGTCGGACTCTTGATTTTGGCTCAGGTCATGATCTCACAGTTTGTAAGATCAAGCCCCGAAAGAGGCTCTGCATAGCTCCAGACCCTGCTTGGGATACTCTCTCTCTCCCCCTCTCTGTCCCTCCCCCAATGGTGCATGTGCTGTCTCTCACACACACAGAAAATAAATAAACTTAAAAAAAATGGGAGTGAGATGTTGAGGAACAGTGTCACATAGTAGATGGATACTCACTTGGGAGACAAATGCTGGAGGTTTGAGGGAGTGATTGATCATGTCATAAAAATATTCTGTACTTAATCACAGCACAAGAATCATGTTCCTGAAAATCTTGATCAGAGAATCCATGATTGAGATACTCAGATCTTACGGGAAAACAGCATTGGGGTTCGCTCATTAACGAATACAGGAAAACCTAGAAAAATATGCTATTTTACTTATAGGCAGTACTAAATAAAGATAATATAAATAAAATGTATATATCTTGTTAGTAATAATGGCCACTTCTCAATAACTAACATCAGTTTATTGATAGAAATGTCGGGATTTCCCCTCTGGTTCAAAAAGCATGTAAATTTATTTCAGCGTTTGTAATTTTATTTTAGTTCAATTTAATCACTAAAATTTTTGTTAACTTATTTTGCACTAAATTTTAGGATGGAGGAAGTGACAGTACAATATATATACCATATAATAATATATACTATATACATGTAATAATATGTGTGTGTGTGTGTGTGTGTGTGTGTGTGTGTGTGTATATATATATACACAATATATAATGAAGGAAGTTGTTAAACCTTCATTTGTTATGGAAGGAAGAGATTCAGAGATCCATATTACCTTGGGAGACCAAATGATGACTATACCTCCATTGCATTTTATACCTTGGAATGACTCAATTTTAGGTGATTCACTATTCACTAGGTACTAGTTTAAACAAATATTTTCTCAAACCTGCCACACCTTTGAGCTTTTTCCTTTAAAAAATTTTTTTTAATGTTTTATTTATTTATTTATTTATTTATTTTTAATTTTTTTTTTTGACATTTATTTATTTTTGAGACAGAGAGAGACAGAGCATGAACGGGGGAGGGTCAGAGAGAGGGAGACACAGAATCTGAAACAGGCTCCAGGCTCTGAGCTTTCAGCACAGAGCCTGACGTGGGGCTCGAACCCACGGACCGTGAGATCATGACCTGAGCCGAAGTCGGCCGCTTAACCGACTGAACCACCCAGGCGCCCCTGTTTTATTTATTTTTGAGACAGAGAGAGACAGAGCATGAGCAGGGGAGGGGCAGAGAGAGGGGGAGACACAGAATCCGAAGCAGGCTCCAGGCTCTGAGCTGTCAGCACAGAGCCCGATGCGGGGCTCAAACCCACGAACCGTGAGATCGTGACCTGAGCTGAAGTCGGATGCCCAACCCACTGAGCCACCCATGCACCCCTGAGCTTTTTTTTCTTTTTCCACTTTACAACATATTAAAAGATAAATTATTTCTTCCTGCTCTTACTTTACTACTTGTTTATCTCTGTGTAGTGAGTGGTTGATCCTGTCTAGTGAGTAACCTTAGAGACAGTACTCTTTTTTCTTTTTAATTTAATTTGAGAGTATGTGTATGTATGCAAGAGAGACAGACCATGAATCCCAAGCAGGCTCCACGCTCCACATGGAGCCCAATACAGGGCTTGATCCCACCACCCTGGAATCATGACCTGAGCCAAAATCAAGAGTCGGATGCTCAACTGAATGAGCCACCCAGGTGCCTGTACAGTACTCCTTTTCTTAAAAAACAAAAACCAAAAAACAAAAAAAACATCTTTCTTCCTTGTTAAACTTGATTTTATCGTTCAACAACAAATACTAAGTATCTAGTATTTTTTCAGAACTGTGCTAGGTACTAAGTTATACAGTGGTGCATAAAGCTGATATCATCCCTTTCCTTGTGGAGATTTACATGCTAGAAAAGGAAACATAATAAAAAACTGCAACTCTTCCAATAATCTTTATGTTCCTCATTTTTTTCCCATAGCATTTAAATGAACGTTTAAGACTCTGTTTATTTTTTGATTCCACCCACATAATATTGGCTGCATGAGGACAAGGATTTCTGTGTTTTTCTAGAGGAATATTTGTTGGTTAAGAAAGGTATACATAATTAGTTACCATGTCTTTGATTCTACTTCTTCAGCCTGTCTTAAATAACTCCTCTGCTGCTTCCTTAGTTCAAGCCCTTTTTATTTTTGCCTAATCTATTAAAGTAGCTTTCCTAACAGTTTCCCTGCCACTCTGAGGTACCTTTCCCCTTTATACTGCTGCCAGTAATTTTTGTAAAATTAAATTCTGAATTTCTTCAGTGATCTCCCATCTTTTAAGGGTAAGTCAGACTCCTTAGCTTTTTACTATTGGATTCCTTCCTATCTGTTTAGCCTTGTTTTTTTTCTTCATTGCCTTGCCATTCCCTGCTCTCCATCTCAATCTTTATTCGGCACTAGTAACAATATATTACAGCTCTTCAAGCTTCTTTTTGGGCTAGATCAGAGGCATCAACTAACTCAGAAACCAGTTAGAAATGCAGATTATTAGGCCTACTGAATTGGAAACTCTGGGAGTAGGGCTAAGCAAGCCATAAACAGGCCTTCCTAGTGATCCTGATGTACCTTAAATTTAAGAACCATTGTGTGTGCTTTTAAATGTTTATTTTGAGAGAGAGTGTATGCGCAGGAGAGGGGCAGAGAGAGAGAGGGAGAGAGAATCCCAAGCAGGCCCCAAGCTGTCAGTGCAGAGCCTGATGCAGAGATGACCGGAGCTGCAAGCTTAACCAACTAAACCACCCAGGTGCTCCAAAAAACATTGTTTTAATCCATTTTTTAAAAATTTTACTTCCTTACAAGGTCAGCCATTAATCACCATGCTTTCAATATCACTTTCATTTGTATAACTCTTAATCTACATAATTAACCCTGGTATCTGTGTCAACCCTACTTCTTAAATTGTGTTGTACATCTTTTCTGGATATGCTTTCTGTACTTCAGACTCTGTAGGCTCTGAACAAAATTCATTATCCATCTACTGATATCTGTTTACATACTGTGTTTCCTATTTACTCCTTAAAAGGATTCCTCCTTAAAGTTTTGAATTGTAGATAGTGCAGTATTTTCTCATTGGTTTCTATTTTGTCATGGCTTTAGAGGAACAACAGCAAAAGATTCTTTAATAACTCTACTGACCAAAATGGGTTCAGGATTTTCCATGCAATAAAATTACTATTGTTTTATAGACCAGCTGCTAAAATTTATGTTTATCTTATTCTCCCTTCCCTCACTTTTTCACTCCTCCCATTTTCACTCCCCTCCTCACTCTTCTGTCTCTCATTTTAAGAACTTAGAGATTGTTTACTTCGAATCTTGACCACAGTTGCCCAAGTTCTACCATAAAGCTGGAGGGATCCTTGACAAGTAGAATGACAGTACTGTCACTAAAGCATGGAGTGAAGCAACATTTCAGATATCATGGTGCAATTTTTGCAGTAGTTTCTCAATAAATGTTTTTTAAGTGAATAAATGAGTGAATAGGCAAGTCTCAAAGGACTAGACAAATTGCCAAGGTCAAAAAAGCACGCTGAGATCGTGGCTAGAGATAAAAGGAACCTTAAAGATTTTAGCAATAAAGAGTGAGAAAATTTGACACTCAAATACTTATTAAATTAAGTGAAAGATTTTAGAGGAAAGAACAAATAGCCATTGTCACAGATGGTTAGGTTAGCTATTTCCTTCTATGAAGGAGAAGGGATATATTTAAATGTTATTTCAGTATAAATTTTCAAGTTTAAATTTTTGAAATTCATGTTTATTTATATGTGTGCTTCCCTATGAGCATTTAGTTTGATATACTTTTTAAAATAATTTTCACATTGACTTATGTAACAGTTTTATTCTCATGGTTTGACCATATATCTTGGGCTATAACTTTTAACTGTTATAGTTTTGTTTTTGTTGGATAGGAAAGACAATAATTTGTTTGTGTGTGTGTATGTGTGTAAAATCTGTTAAATTGCACATTAAATTATCTCACATATAAGGATTTTTTGTACTTGAAAATAATGTCGTGT
The DNA here is from genome assembly GCF_023721935.1 of Panthera uncia. Lineage (NCBI taxonomy): Eukaryota > Metazoa > Chordata > Mammalia > Carnivora > Felidae > Panthera > Panthera uncia. Next base: position 67,727,492 of record NC_064809.1, on the reverse strand, counting down.
ACCTGTATTCTTATAATCAGAGATAGTCTCATAAAGAATGTATTTTCTTAAGTTATAATAAAAAAAACTTTCTTTTTAACATGCACACAGGAAACCTCGACCTGTCTCCCAGTTGGTTGCACAGCAGGTTACCCAGCAGTTTGTGCCCCCTACACAGTCAAAGAAAGAGAAAAAAGATAAAGTAGAAAAAGAAAAGAGTGAAAAGGAAACAACTAGCAAAAAGAACAGTCATAAGAAAACCAGGTAAATTTGAAGTGTTTTATGGCACTTTTGAAATAATAAACCATTAATTTAATATTCTCTTTTGAAATTAATCTATTCATATACAGAGTAGAAGAGATTTTATCTCCTTTATTATAAAATATCATGAAAGTGTTTTTCTGAGTTTAAGAAGTATATTAGAAATTAAACACAGAAGCCACCATTATGAGCTTAAATGTAAGGTTTCCTTTCTCTTTCCTTTTCCCTTCCTTCCTTCCTTCCTTCCTTCCTTCCTTTTTTAGATTAAAAGACATTTGTGCTTGAGCTATTTCTTTTTTAGTCATAAAGCCAGGAGTGATATTCACAATACTGAACAGATACTTGCATGGGCTTTGACCAGTTAAAATCTTCTTGGGTACAGGCAGAATAGATAATCATGATGCCTTATCAGTGCACATCTGTGGAATAACAGCCTTACATATAACTGAGCGTTAATAGTTATCAGCTTACTCTGTGATACAACTATGTCATTACTGTCTTCAAACATTTATTTTAGTAAAACTTATAAGCTATCTGCAAAATTATGATAAAGCTATAAAAGCACAATTAAGAGACCATTGCTTCCAGAGTATCAGTTTGTCATGTTGAAGAAGATTCGTCAATGATTGGTTTGATTAATGTTAATGATTTAAAACATTTAATTATACTTTTTTTTTGGCTAGTTAAACATGAATCTAGAGCCTTAAATATAGATGCATTCATTTTGTTATTTTTACCTGATTTATTCAGTATATGTTCAGAAAGTTGGTAGAAAGAGAAGCTAGTTTAAAATATAATCATTTTTTGTGTTTAGGCCAAGATTGAAAAACGTGGATCGGAGTAGTGCTCAGCATTTGGAAGTTACCGTTGGAGATCTGACAGTCATTATTACAGACTTTAAGGAGAAAACGAAGTCACCGCCTGCATCTAGTGCTGCTTCTGCAGATCAACACAGTCAGAGTGGGTCTAGCTCTGATAACACAGAGAGGGGAATGTCCAGGTCATCTTCACCCAGAGGAGAAGCCTCATCACTGAATGGAGAATCTCATTAAAGTTTATTTTCTCCAGTTTCTTAGTCACTTCTGTCATAACATGCAGATACACAGATTATGCCAAGAGGTACCACATTTTCATGACAAACATATTCATGCACAATCCATAATTTGCGTTTTACATAAGATAGAAATTTGTTAGAATTTATTGCAATCTATGCCTACCAAAAATTTCCAAACTTAACATTTTGGTCTCCACAGTTAAAGATGCCATGAAAATGTGGTTGAATTATTCATTATGCAGTGTTATTGGTAAGTCTATTTTCACTTTTAGTTTAGTGAATTCTAACACATAATTCTCTACTATTGGCATGTATGAATTTCAATTTTTATAACATAGTGCAAGCTGCCTAAATATGTATTATTTGAGAATTGTGAAACAAATAGTTATATGTATACAAGTCAAAGATCAACTTAATCAACTATTGCTGCAACAGGATTTTCTTAATGGTTATCCTCTTAAATACACCTGCTGGTACTTGGTGTGGTTAAATAGGAAAATTGTTATTAAATAAAGAATTTGTATGAACCGTTGCCAATGTTTTTGACACATTTTACTAAATTATTGTTCCTGAATTATGTTTCTGGTTTTATCTTTGTTTTTGTTTGTTTATCTTTTAAAACATTCATTATTGTAATGTTTTACTAGCAGAGTAGTAAACAATAAAACATTGATTATTTAGCTTTATAATTCAGGTTTAGTCCTCTTGTCATTGAACACTGGTATGTTTTCTGTATGAAATAAAACATTACAGTTCAAATAATTATAAACATTTGGCAAAAACAGAAAAGAAACCTGACATATTTTAAAAGCTGCAATTTTGGAAAAGCTTTAACTTAATAACAGTTTTATCACTGTTGTCTTGCCCCAAACTTGTGCAGGGTCATAGAAGTATGAATCTAATTAATACAGAATTGGGAACTGTTGCACAGACCTGGGAAATAACTAATCTTAAATCAGTTTAATTGGCCTCTTATTAAATACAATGATTTTTATGAAAATCATAGTATCCTATTTTCAGACACAACTGCCAGTTTATGCATTTATCAATATCCTGAACTTTAAAAAATATTTACAGCCCCACTTACTATTATGTAAAATTACCAATAAAATATTTTTATGACTACAGATTTTGCATTTTTGTTTACAAGAAATAATGTGTTTCATGTTGTATTTAAAAATCCAGCCTAGAAACCACACAGTACTTCTTAAATTCTCATAGGGTCTCCTGCTTCTTTTAGCCATTTGCTTAATATGTATCCACCTCTAGGAGACTTCTGGAATATAAATTAACTTAAAAACATAACCTGGATACAAAATACCACTTAAAAACACTATGATTGCATTTGAAGAACAGAAAAAAAAAAAAAAAAAAAACCAACCCGTAGACCCTGACAGTTGTGTATTTGGTGGTTTCTTGTGGTAATGTAATTTTCCGTTTAATTGCAGTACTTTTTCCAGGCACAATGGGACTGTCTTTTTTGTAAGATGCTAGTTGTGAAGTACAGTTAATTGCATACAGTAAAAGTCTGTGATTAAAACATTTATATACCTCATTCTTTAGTGTTGTTAAATGAAAAATTAAAATTTGTTTTTATTATAAGATACTTTCAATGGAGCCCCAGCTAACTGGTTATGTTCTTTTAAAACATGAAAATTTTTTGTCATGTATTATTGTTTTTCAACATGTTTCAAATGTTTCAAATTTTAGACACAGTAAAAATTACAAGTAATAATTGTAATAGGGAAAATCTTCTAATTTTTAAATCAAAACTATGCTCTGGAGGCACTGGGTCTTATGATGATCAAAAACTTTCAGGATGTATTTTAAATGGACTGTAAGACAGAAAAATCTGACAGAAATGGGATTTTACCAGAATGGAGTATAGGCATCTTTTTATATAAGTGGGGAGTATATAGTATGGAAATTTAGAGTGCTAACTGGTGTCTGATGCTTTGAATATCTGTTCTAGAGCCTAAGTGAGCTTGAGTAAATTACTCAGGGTCTCTTCCCATCTATTAAACAGGGATAATGGTAATCAATTCTAACTTATCAAGTGGTTGTGACGATTAAATATCAATCCATATAAAATTCTTATTAATTACATGACACACACTGGTTGCTCAGTAAATGAGCCTTTACTATCTTTATAGGTAAAATCCCATTACGAAAATGCAAAAATACTCTTTGTAACAAAAATTATTTGCACACCCTCTTGGGTGACCAAAAGGATTGTGTTCTGTGGGTTACACTGAATTTTCCACATCAGATGTTTGCTCTGATCCCAGATCAGCCAACTTTCTGTTGGTATGCACTTGGAGCTAGGACAAATGAACTGAGTTGGCTAGTTTGAAATTTTGTTTTCCTCTCATTAATCACAATTATCTTCACTTGCTTTAATTTCACCCTACCTCAAATACACTTCCAAACCAGGAAACAGACCCAAATTCCACAAATATACCTAATGTTAAAATATGCAAAAAGATTCAGAGCCTGGGCTTAGTGTACATTTTAAACTCTTTTATTGATTTACCCTGTAGTTTTAGCAGTGGGTTCTTTTAACCAAATTCCATACAAAAAGAATTTGAATGTTTTTCAGAGTTTATTACCTTATTTTGATATAATTAAGAGTGAAGATATAATTTGAGGCATACCAGAAATACATATTCTTAAAACCTTTTGTATTACACAGTAGAAATAGTTGACTTAAAGGTTTTATTTTTGTTAAATGCTTTCCTAAAATTATAGTGATAGTAGACACAGTGAAAACATTAAAAAGGAAGAGAACTTCAGCTTGTCTAAGTTGATAGCATATTTATTATCTTTCTTTTAGGCAAAAATCCTTATTGCCTAAAAATGTAGTTTCTGCATGTTCTATGCATTGATGCTAAATGGTCTAGAAGTTTTCGTTTCCACTGAGGCACTTATTTTACTTAGTTTGCTTGGTCTGCAAATTACCTCTTCTGGAATCTTTTAAAGACCTGATACAGGAATTGGCAATTGATAGGAACATCTGTACTGTACTTTGAAAATTAACTGAAAACAGAAAAGTGAATGTATAAGGAAAAGGATAAACATAAAATGATACTTTGACTTATTGGCACTGCCCTCCCCTGCCTTCAACCACAGGCACCTTCCGTTGTCTGGAACAATGAATGTAGAAAAAATTGAAGCGCAGAAAAGTCATCAGTGACAAAAATAGCTGAGCAGAATCAAAAGACACTGAAGGTTACAAAATACAGGATGTGACCGATCATTTTGTGAAAGCAGAAGGAGAAGAATGCCCTCACTGGCTGTTGAGGGTAATAGAAAATACGCCTCAGCAATATCAAAGGCAAGGAAGGATAGGAACGGGAAAAAAATGAGGGAAGGGGTAGGAGAAAAACAAACACAGCAAAAATAGGAATTAGGCCATGGGGTGCTGGGATACAATCTGGGTGGTCATAGAGAAGAATCTCTAGGAAGGCAGAACAAATAGTAGCATGTCTGTCTCTGAGAACGTTTAAAAAACATGCTGTGATCTTCATAATGAGTCTAAAGTTTCAGCTATATTTACTAGGGTAGCAATATATGTGTAGTAACTTTAAAACCATTTTCTTCAAAACCAGTTGATTTTAAGAAGCTGTCATAGAGAAGTTTTACCTTGAATTATATGAACACTTTACTTTCCTGAGTGTACATTCCCACTAGCCCAGATAATTTAAAGGTTTTTAATGTGGCCTTTATATTTAGCCAGTGCAGATATTCCTGTCTTTATGGAATGGGCCCATTCTGAAGCGCATGAAATGCCCTTAAAAGACCAGGTACTTTTATGGAAAAGTCAAGCAGAGCTCCGATAGGTTTCAGTGCTCTGGGACATGTTTCATGTTCTGAATCATTTTTCATTTTTGTTTTTTTTTTTCTTTTCTTCCACAATAGTTGTTGTAGAGTGTAGCAACTATTTTACTATTGTAATACTTTCAGTACTTTCCTGATCTAGGTTGTCTTTATATCCGTATTCAGTGAACATTTATAGGGTATATTTTGTGTGCCCAGCACTGGGCCAGGGGTTGGTTATGAAGAGGACACAGATGTGGAGCTCACATCTTAGGATCTGTAAATAAGTAATTACAAAGCCATTACTGTAACAATAAAAATATGTAAGATACAGAAGTAGCAGAGGGAGTGCTTGCCAGTTTTTTGGTTTTTGTTTGTTTGTTTTTTGTTTTTTTTTCCCCTGGAAACTCAGTTTGGTCTAAGTATCCACTGCGAGTCCACACTAAGATGTTTGGATCTCCTCTTGACAGTTGCAGCTGATAATGTTGGGTGTCAATAGTAGTTTTCTAGCTCCCATTTCATTACTCCAACTTGGATTTTCAAAGTTTAAGACTTTAAGCCATGTAAGATTATCATTTTTTTCTATACTCCCTTTTAAAAATCAATAATCAGCTGAATGAGGTCTGCTGTTCCTTTTTGTGAAGATGATGAGGAAACATTACCCAGAATCTGAATGAAAAATTTTATTCGGACCTATTTCGGGAAAAGCTTTAATTTACGTGAGGAAATTTGCCTTTTTCTTATGGATAATGCAGATAATTTATTGATTGCCTTCCATTTCTGAGAAAAATCTCAAATTAGGCTTACTTTTAATCGAATGTAGGACTAATCGCCTGCCATGTCACTCTTGATCCAGATTTTCTAGATTCTGACACTAGTGTTTTTCCTTGTATTCGTATAAAGTTCCTCAAATCTCGTCTGTATATAAGGCTAAACAGTAATACTTTTTTTTTAAAGTTAAAGAATTGCTTCATTTCAATATGTGAAGCTAAGCCCCAATGAGAACTTTTTGCGGTGAGGTCCCAGTGAAATGGAGGCTTCTGCGATTGGAATTCCTGAGGAGTGGCAGGTCTTGAGCTTACATCTGGGATTAGATCTGCTGGTCTACCTGGAAGTAGGGAGTTTGAGTGAAAGCCACCATCTCACCCTCATGTTTCCATAACTCTTTTAGCAAGAGAATTCAGAAACTAAGGTGAGTTCCAAGATTTACTAACTTAGATTTTTTAATGTATGTTGTTTTCCCTATCCTCTTAATTTATAATAATAACAACAATGAAATGAGACTGTGTTTACTTTTGGAGTCAGCAAGATTGAGAAGAGTTGGGATACTGTGTAAAACCAATTTGGGAGAAGACTCCTACAGGACAAAATGGCAATGAAAGCATTTTTTTAAAAAAAAGGAAAGTAGGCTGAGTTCTCAGAAGAGCAAAATGATCTTGCCTTAGGACCAAGAGAATACATAAAAGTAAAAAAGAAACCAAATATAACATAGGGCTGTCTAGTGATGCAATTACTTTATAGAAAGGAATATGGGTAACACGAATTCTGATTTTATTTTTCAACTAAGAACTGGCCTTCTGAATTGTGATGGTATCAGAATTCTTAATTATTTTCAGCCTTCAACTTTTGATGACCTGGGTCAGGAAAAAGATGTTGCTATTGTTGTAATTATGACCTTGATTGATGGCAGCTTCTCAGTGAACTTGTGCATGCGTGTTTTAATTCCAATTTTCCTCATGACTAAATTTCCCTACAAATCTAGCTTTTAATTTTGCTGATACCATTTTAAAAAGTAGTAGATTATAATCTATTGTATTAATGGGAATGGAAGGTTCCTGAAGACTGAATGAGGGAGAATTACAGGGATGTTCCATAGCATACTCCTTACTCCCCTCCCTACTCTAGCCCCTCCATACTCTCCTTTCCTTGTGGATGGAAATGCCAGCCAATTCAGGGATCATATAGGAGCTAAGGTGTCCCCATTTATTGGTCTTCCACTGCCATGTTTTTGAATCATGTGGCCTATGAGTTTTTTGAGAATGAAGAGAAATGCTTGACACTTGCATCCTACTCAGTTCTACCTTTTCCTTACATTTACTGGTCTGAATGGATACCTAAACTGAAATACTTTCTGTTCAAACTGACAGTACTGTTTTCCAACTTCTTCCTCCAGTCCAACAAGGTTTCTAGGAAATGGACTGTGGAAAATGAGATTTCATTAGGGGCCTACTGGAAGAGAGAGTAGTTTTCACTTTTAGTCTGAGTTTCTGATTCTTTGTGCTCTGCACTTAATCTGACTTGAGTTTCACGGATTGTAAATTTTGTTTTAATCTCAATGAAGACCAGTCTAAGGGGTTTTCATATAACATGGATTTTTTTTTCTTTTTCCTTTTACTTCTAATTTGCATCACTCAGATTAGCATTTATTTGTTCATAGTGAGACAGCATGATATAATGGAAAAAACAAACGTGTGTTGGATCCTTTAAGATTTCCATTTGAATTATGGATCTTCATTATTAGTGATGGGGTTAACAAACTTCTCTAAGTTTCAGGTTCCTTGTTTCTTAAAAGAAAATAACATCTAATTCATATAAGTGTTATAAGGATTAAATCAGATTTTGCATAGATCATTATAAACTAAAGTTATATAGAAAAGTTTTTGAAGTTTACTCTGAAAGGATATAGAGTTTACCTTTTCCCCAGGAAAATGATTTTTAAAAAAATACTAAAAGGTAGACAGAAATGGGACGGGAATGCTGAACAGAACCCTACATTTGCTATAGAGTGACTTTGAGAATATTTATGAAAAAAATAAAAACATTAAATATCAGTTATGTATTCAAAATGTACTAGGAGCTGTAGGAATAATCAAGATTGATCTTTTGAATATAAAATTCTTGAAATTTGTATTATCCTGTATCTGAGAGTTTTCTAGATCATGGAAGAGGTCTCTATTTAAACAACAAACATTGCTACTTTTAAATTTCTTTTTGTCCACCTAAATTAACTTTTTGACGGGATGAAGGGAAGATGAATATTGATTAAAAATTTGTATATAGTCAGCCTTTCACTAGAGAATTAAGAGTGTGGTCTAGAGATGAAAAAGTAGACTCAGGAGTACATACATACAGTGAATGAAAGAAATACGTAACTGTTATGACCTCAAAAATATTTAAGTCATTTTCAATATTTAAAATTAATTTAAGAATATAAAAATATGCAGGTGTGCCTGGGTGGCTCAGTCGGTTAAGTGTCTGCCTTCCTTTGGCTCAAGTCATGATCTCTTGGTTTGAGTTCGAGCCCCGCATCTGTGCTGACAGCTCAGAGCCTGGAGCCTGCTTCAGATTCCTTGTCTCCCTCTCTGTCTCTGCCCCTCCCCTGCTTACATTCTGTCTGTCTCTCTTTCTTAAAAATAAACAGACATTTAAAAATATATACAAAAATGTGTGAATCCTGGAAATGATCAGAAGGGCATGCACACAGCTCCTTATACTCCAAGACAGCCAGTTAAGACTGTGGGTAATACAAAAATATTTACTAATTTTGGAATGCCTTATATATTTTTTCAACAGAATTTCCTTTTTAGTTACAGAATTAAAAGGAACCTAAGGGGTGTGATATGGTCCAGAACCCTGATGTCAAGTAAACGGATGATTATTCTTCCAGATATGCTCTTCCCATAAATTGTTGAAGAATGAAAATTGCCATTTCAGTATTTTAACAATCTGTGGGTCATTAAATTATTCTTTATTTTTACTACATTTAGTTTCTTTGTTGAAATAGAGAACAATTGTGGTAGGCATCTCTTTAAACATCCTTGATCTATTTGAGTACTAGCTCTTACTCTAGTTTCTTGGTAATATAACCTTTAGTTTTCTCTCTCAAAATCTATTTTCCATTCTTACAACTGCTTTTGCGATCCATCTTTGTACTTCGTTGAGTTTATCTTTATTTCTCTAAGAATTGTAAGGTGTAGTAGAAGGATTAATTTATTATTGTCATCATTCTTACTTGCCTGTCATCCCTTTGAGGGCAGTACATTTTAGCCCCTTGTCTGGCATGTAGAATATATTCAATAAATGTTTACTGAATGAATAAGTGTATGTTTTAATTCTACTTACACATCTTGATAGCATGCTAGTTTTCATTTTTTTTGTCAGGTAAGGCAAGAAATTTCATCTTTATAGAGGAAACTGAGGCTTAAATTTCTTTAGTGCCTTTCCATGGTCACGAGCCAGCAGTGTTTTGTGTAGGGATTCCAAATGGAGAACTAGTGTTAAATTACATAGCATTTCCCCACTTTGATTCTCATGGCCAAACTCTTCAAAGCTCCAAATGCAATTTGAACAGTTTAACAGCATGATTTTTCTCCACGAGGTGTGTAAGTGTGTGTGTGTGTGTGTGTGTGTGTGTGTGTGTGTGTGTGTTTAAAGCCAGCTTCCTTTCCCTCACTTTTTGGCACTGCTTTCTGGCTCCAATCTCAATTTCTGTCCCAGCCTCCACACTGAGGCCAGAAACTGCTCTCTAAAAGGCAAATGTGATCATGTTACTTACTAATTTAAAAACCCTTCAGTGGTTCACCCACTCTGCTAGATTACGTTCAAACTTCTTGGCATACTAAACAAGGCACTCAAATATCCGGCCCCTTCAACAGTCTTATCACTCATCATACCCTCCCTTGCATTCACTTAGCTGGTGGTATCGAACTTCTCAGCTTCCCAGACACAAGAACCTGTTTCATTGATACCTCAGCCTGCAATTCCTTCCCTTACCCCACCCAAGACTCTGGGTCCATTTTTACTATGAAGTGTCTTTTGAGCATGCCCTCGGTAGAACTGATGGCTCCTTTCTGTGTTTGCCCACACCTTTACAGGCTTATATCCTAATGTCTGTATTCTAGTAGTACACATATTTATAAGTCCCACATATTTACTCATTGTCCCTTATTGACACTTATTTATAAGTCCCACTTAACTTACGAATTTATTTACTGTCCCACCCTATGCCCAGCTAGGTGTCTTTATACCTTTATACCCCAAGGCATAGCGCTTGGCACAGTGATGCTTTATAAATGTTCAACAAATGAATGGAGTGTTTATATGGCTGAAGAAGAGGGAGAAGAAATGGAAAGCTAAAGAGAAAGGCCTTTAGGGAGAATATTAATTGCTACGGACATGCAAATGATGAGTTGTAAAGAAGGTGAAAAAAAGATGCAATAGAGAGCACCTTAGCCGAACATGCCCGTAACAAGTTCACTGGGAGGCAGGATATGCATACTCAACAGCATTACGACGTAATTAAATATCTGGATGAAAATGGCTCGTAGAGTATTAAAGAAACTTACAGGCTGGGGAAGTCCCTGCTGAGGAAGATGGAACTGAAAAATGGCTTAATCAAATAAATGCCTTCCAAGTGCAAGGCGTTTTTCGTGCGTTAAGCAGTTTAATCTTTGCCACCACCCTATCATGAGGATATGATCTCCGTTTTAGAGATGAAGAAACATGCTCAAGAGAGTTTAAGTTGCTCAACGTCACAAACTACTATGTGTTAGAACCATAATCTGAATTTGGGTCAGCTGTCTCCAGCGCCTCGTTTATTTTGCCACACTTCTCCTCTTCGGTTTGGAGCCACCAGGGTCAGGATTTACCTGCTCCGCATTTCTTCGGTGTTCGCCTCGGACTCCAGTGCGCCAAGGTCTCCCCCACTCATTGCGCCTGCGCGTCCCGCAGCTACCAGCTCCCCACCACCCCCTGGGAGGGGCCCACGGCGGCGGAGGCGGGGTCAGGCTAGCTGCGGGTAGTCAGCCCGCCGACGAAGGTGGTTGGGCGGGGCGAGAGGGGGGAAAAGAAGGAACGAGGGGCGGGCGCGAGGCCGCGGCGGAGGAGGAACTTGTGGCCGCGGCTGCGCGGTGCTGTTCCCTTCGCTCCAGTTCGCCGGGAGGGCGCGGTGCGGCGCGGAGGCTGCGGCGGCTGCGGCGGCTGAGGCGCGGGTCCGGGGCGATGCGGCGCTACCTGCGCATCGTGGTGCTGTGCCTGGCCTGCGGCTTCTGCTCGCTCCTCTACGCCTTCAGCCAGCTCGCCGTGTCCCTGGAGGAAGGAGCGGGCGGCGGTGGCGGGAAGCCGCAGGCCGCAGCGGCTTCCTGGCTCGCGGGCGGCGGACGCGGCGGCGCGAGAGGGGTGGGCAGCGCGGGCCCCGCAGCGCATCCCGGCCGGTCAGACAGGTACGGGCTGTTCCCGGTCTGGGGGCCGAGGCCGGGAAGGGAGGAGCGGCGGGCGCGGGGACGCGGGGCTTGGCCTGGCCCGGACAGCTCCCCGGTCAGTGCCGCGCCACCCGTCCCCCGGCCCCCGCCTCCCGCTTTGCCGCCGTCCGTGACCCCGTCTCTCATTTCCCTCCTTCACCTCCATCCGGGGGTAGCTCCGCCGGAGAGCACCCCATGCTCTTTGTGTTTGCCCTCTGACCCATTCCTTATGCGCCTTTAAAGCAGATAGAAATTAATTTTCAACTTTTAATTGACAGTTGCTTTTTTTTTTTTTTTTCCTTAAAGAATTCTTTGAAAGTAAAAGGTGCCCCACAAAAGCCTTCTTGCTGTTTGGCTAGTGGGAATTCCCTCTTGTTTCCATGGAGTTCAAGTTAAGATATTTAAACATCAGGCTGGCGCCCTAGTTCAATTTTTTCCCCTTCTCTTGAATGGGGCGTCCAATTTTTGTGTGTTAACGCCTACATTTTCATTATTAGTGAAATCTGGACAGAGCTTTTATGCGTAGTTTGAATTTTTCTTTAGGAAGCAATCGGTCTGTTCTGAAACTTACAGCCAGTTAAGAAAAATCAGCGATGCTTAACATGCTCACGTGTTTTGTGGGATGGGATATCTTTCTCTAAAAATCGGTGTTTGAAAAGAAGCATAGTGACTTACGTGGATTTGCACAAATCACTGCCAGAGTTGGAATCACCGTGAGATTTAAAGGAAAAAAGAATGCGACGCACTATGAATGCTTAACAAAACCTGAGCGTTTGCACTTCCTTGAAAAATAGGCTTCTTTATTTGTGAGCACCTCTCTGGGAATCTGGGAAGGACTCAGTGCTCCCTTAGTAAGAGGCAAAGGCTGCTTTGATACAGGAAAGCATAGGGTTGGTGAGACGAAGGAGTGCAGGTCTGCTGCAGGCTGTTTAACATTCTTCTGAGAGTTGATGGCCCCTTTCAAAATGAAAGGACGTTTGGGCAGAGGAGCAGCATGGGAAAGCAGGATTGTCATATTTTGTACCCAATGATTTGATTGCAGTCTGGCTAATTCCTGACTATTCATAAAAGCAGAACTGCTTCCAGTCAGGTGTGGGAGAGGCAGTGAGTGACGACCTGAGTGAGCTCATGAAAAAGGAGGCTCATGAAAAGCTGCTCATGGTCTATTATGTGATTGTGAAGCACTTAAAATTATTTCTGTATTGGGTAGAATTGTAAGGAAGCAACATTTTAATCAAAACACTGTATGAAATTGGACAGTCTCTACACCCAACGTGAGGCTGGAGAATTCTTAGATCTGGGTTCTTCATTTTAGATATTACTTATCTAAAAAAATTTTTTTTAATGTTTATTTTTGAGAGAGACACTGCACAGAGCACAAGTGGGGGAGGGGCAGAGAGAGAGAGGGAGACACAGAATCGGAAGCAGGCTCCAGGTTCTGAGCTGTTGGCACAGAGCCGGATGCGGGGCTTGAACCCATGAACCACGAGATCAGGACCTGAGCCACCCAGGCACTCCTACATTTTTAAAGATTTCTCATAGAGTTTGGCCAACTTTTTGACTACCACAGGATAAAGAGTAAGTGTCCATCTTTAACCTCTCTTCTTGTGTATAAATCATTTGACCAAGGTCCAGAAGGCATCAGTAATTGGACCAGAATTGTATTCTTTGATCCTTCAGTGCTCTTTCTGTAAAGTTTCTGTGTGTGATAAGAATCTAGTCTGAGTAATCTTTTATCAGCGGAAAATGGGGTGTGAGGCAAGCAACATTTTTATTTGGTAGGACTCGATTGCCATTGCAGTCTTACTGTTTTGAAGCAGTCTTACCTGCAAGACTGAAACTATTAATTTCCTTCATTCATTTAAAATATGGGATTTAGGGGCGCCTGGATGGCTTAGTAGGTTGAGCGTCTGACTTAGGCTCAGGTCCTGATCTCATGGTTCGTGAGTTCCAGCCCTGAATCGTGCTCTCTGCTGTCAGTACAGAGCCTGCTTTGGATCCTCTGTCCCCCTCTCTCTCTGCCCCTCCACTGCTTGTGTTCTCTTCCAAAAATAAACAAACATTAAAACAACAAACATGGGGTCTAGGTTATATCCAGTAGGTTTTACTGCTCAGATCTTATGGAAAGTATTCATTGCACAAATTCCATGACAATAAAGTACTTGGAAGAGTCCTTCCAAGTTCTCCAAGTAAAATTTCTGAAATGATAAGAACAGGTTTTCAGTGAAATCTGTTAATTAATGTATCTGGTTTGAATCCATTATTTTGGTATTTAGAAAATGTGCAGGTCTTAGAGTCAGACAAACCTGTGTTCATACTCTCTGCTGTGAAACCTTGACCACCTCTCTATTTCAGTTTTCTCACCTGTAAAATGTAGGTAATAACTTACCTTAATTTGTAATAGAATCCTTAGTTGTCAGTGATTAAAACCCAGTACAACCAACTTAAGCAAAACAGTTATTTATTGGCTTACGTGGGTTGCTGGCAGGAGGAAAAATGAAAGGAAATGCCCGGGCAGCTCCAGGGACCTTAAGGACTAGGACTCTTATTTTCTTCACTGTAGAAAGGCTTTATTCATGAGCTCTTTCTTTGGGGTGTTTCTTCTCAAATCTCAAAAATTTCTAGGAAAAGACTCCGGATTTTCTAGGAAATTTCAAAATTCTAGGAATTTCAAAAATTTCCAGGAAGAGGCTTTAGATTTTCTGGCAATTTCTAGGAAAAGGCTCTGGATTTGTTTGTATCACATGTCCATCCAGGGACAAGTCAGTGTTGTCTAGGGTGGGGATCTCTGATTCTCAGGGTCTGTGTCATTTGCACATCCTTGTGGTGGACAGGATAACGTGAGTGGTGTTGGAGATGAGTGGTGTCTTACGAGAGGGGAATGCTGGCTAGGCAGAGGCTCTGCCACATAGAGAAACTCTCTCAAGCTGTTCGATACTGACGGACTCTTGGCTAAGGTATTCAATGTAAAGCAGTTATTATTATCAGACATCAGGACTTCCGTAGAGGGGATTAGTCTATTTTGTGACTTTACTCAGAGTGATTAAATTCTCACATTTCACTGATAAGTCTTGAGGGTGATCATCAAGATCTCATCTTATTGTGGCTGTGTGGTGGTGTGAAGGGGGTGGGGGGAATCAAAAAACTAGTAAACATTTGAGTGAGAACCATTTCTGGACCCATCATTCTGTTTTGGTATATAGTCCCCTCACTCTTTCAGATCTGGTTAGGCCATCGAGTTCTCATTTTTGCTGGTCTTGTGAATACTAGTAGGATATACTAAGCATCTTTAGGGCTTTGGAGCCAGACTCCAGCGTTGCCATATGCTTGGCTGTATGAACCTTGAATACATTTCCTCATCAGTTAGATTAGAGATAAGAGAATCTGTGATACTGGATTGTTTGTGAGAATTGAAATGAAGTAGTTGGAATAGGTTACTGAGTATGGTACCTGGCACAGTAAAACCGTACCTAATATGCTGATGGTTTCAGTCATTTAAAATTTTTTTTAAGAATAGAATCCATTTTCCTTTTTAATGTTTATTAATTTATTTTGAGAGAGAACGAGAGTGTGAGAGGAGGGGAGGGGCAGAGAGAGGAAGAGAGAGAATCCAGGCAAGCTCCATGCTCAGCTCAGAACCTGACACAGGGCTCTATTGCAGCGAGATCATGACCTGAGCCAAAACCAAGTCAGATGCTTAACTGACTGAGCCACCCAGGTGTCCCTCAATCATTTAAATTTTAATCATTAAAAAAATGTTTTTTCTGACTTCTGGGAAAAATCCTGTCCTCAGGCCCCAGTCCAGACCTGTTTAAACCAGAATACCCGTTAGTGGGGTCTGGGAATCTATATTTTAGATATGTGCCCCAGGTTATTGTTACAAAACCAAATATTAAGAACCACTAATTTAGCTGACAATGGTTTGACCCTCTATTTTTAGTACAGAATTTTTTTTCCTTCTTCTCTGCAGTCATTTTTGAAGAGAGGAGTTCAGACAGTGAATAGTGAAACAAATTACTTACTAAAGCCACCTTCATCTTCTATAAAAGCAGTACGTTGCACTTGTGTTTTAGTTCATTGGCGATCGTACTTCACGTGGCTGTGAAGTGCTTAGCACAAACCTGACTAGTAATTAATTAAAATAATGGTCTGTGCTTTTGGAGGGGAAACTGATTAGGCTAACAACAAAAAATGTGAACTTTTTGATTTAGGAATCCTGTTTTAACACATTAAGGTTATTATCTGTGTTGTTCCTGTTGGAAATACTTCCCCCCACATATTGACTTAACCTGTTTTTCAGTGTATTGGCATTTCTGTGTATTCAAATTGGCAGTTCTTTATCATTTTCATTTTTGTCATGCATAGAAGAACTTTCTACTGGGGAGTTTCCCCCCCTTTTTTTAACATTTAAATTTGTTAAAATGTTTATTTTTGAGAGAGAGGGAGCGAGCATGAACAGGGGAGGGGCAGAGAAAGAAGGAGAGGGAGAATCCAAAGCAGGCTCTGTGCTGTAAGTGCAAAGCCAGACATGGGTCTCGAACCCATGAACTGTGAGATCATGACCTCAGCTGAAGTCTGATGCTCAACCGACTAAGCCACCCAGTGCCCTATAACAATTAAATCTTTTAATCCAGGGGTGGATTAAAACGCTCAGTTGATCGTCTAACTCTTGATTTCAGTTTAGATCATGATCCCAGCACTGTGGGACTGAGCCCTGCGTGGGGCTCCACACTAAGCGTGGAGCCTGTTTAAAATTCTCTTTCCCGGGGCGCCTGGGTGGCGCAGTCGGTTGAGCGTCCGACTTCAGCCAGGTCACGATCTCGCGGTCCGTGAGTTCGAGCCCCGCGTCAGGCTCTGGGCTGATGGCTCGGAGCCTGGAGCCTGTTTCCGATTCTGTGTCTCCCTCTCTCTCTGCCCCTCCCCCCTTCAAGGCTCTGTCTCTCTCTCCCCCAAAAAAAAAAAAAAAAAAAATACAATCAAACGTTAAAATTCTCTTTCCCTCTCCCTCTCTCTCTCTCTCTCTCTCTCTCTCTCTCTCTTCCCCCCACCCCTCTGAGAGCTCATGTGCTCGCGCGCACTCCCTCTCTGTCTCAAATAAATTAAAAAAAAATTTAAATCCTTAACCCAGTCCCCCCTCCCCCCCCCCCCAGGAGAGGGTTGGGTACAATGGGAAGCTAACCTACTTTTGAAATGGATAAGTAATTGTTCATTGCCATTTGTATATAAGCAGTCCTTTCACATTGAGTATTCATGAAATTAGAGATTTGAGATAAAGACCTGACGTAGCTAGACATTGTTGTCTGGAGGCAATTTTTAGTTGAAAATGAGTGACCCAGGCACTGATCTTCAAGTAATGCTGATTTGTCAGTATCATGGGAATGGTCTCCTCTAATGTGGTCACGAGCATCTCTGTTTCTCTTGCCACAGTCCCAGAGCAGGTATCTGTGCCTTGAAATTGCATGGGTGGCTCACAGCATTTCGTTCAGACTTCCACATTCTTTTGCTGGATATGCCCAAACTTATCTCTGACTGTAAGGTGTACATGGTTTTCACTAAAGCCTCAAGACTATCATGGACATTTTGAAATGAAAAATACCCTTTCCAGTTTAAAATTATAGAAGACCTTCTCTTACTAGATTTAAGGAAACTTCAAGTTTGAGAACTGTTACTGTGGAGAGTATTATATAATTAATTAAATGCTCGGCTTAATCCCAAGCATGAAATGTCTCAGCTCTTCAAGTACTGAAATTTTGGGGAATTTTGTTTTTGATCTTTTTTATTTAAAAAAAATTTTTTTTAAATGTTTTTATTTATTTTTGAAGGAGAGAGAGAGACAGAGCATGAGCAGGGGAGGAGCAGAGAGAGAGACACAGAATTTGAAGCAGGCTTCAGGCTCTAAGCTGTCAGCACAGAGCCCGATGCGGGGCTTGAACCCACAAATTGTGAGATCATGACCTGAGCTGAAGCCAGACACTCAACCAACTGACCCACCCAGGCGCCTCTATTTTTTAACTTTTAAAATAAATATTATTTCACAGGAAATTGCAGAGATAACCTTGTATCAGTCACTCCATTTCCCCTAATAGTGGGATCTTAATCTCTGTGAGCATAGTACAATACTAATACAACTGGAATATATGTGTTTCAATATAGTACAATATTGTAACCCCAGAAATTGACATTGTACAGCCCATAGACTATATTCAGATATCACCAGTTCTACATGTGTTCGTGTATGTATGTGTAGTTTCATGCAGTTTTATCACATATGTAAATTCGTGTAACCACCCACACAGTCAGGATACTGGACTGTGTTATTACCACAAAGATCCCTTGTGCTACCCTTTCATCATCACTTTGGAGACAAGGCACCTGGAACTAGAAACATTACACTATATGAAATTTGAGGAGGAGTCATAGTAAAGTTTATTTCAACTTACTCTACAATGAAGGAGATTTGCTTTTATGGACTTCATTGATTTTTGGATGTCACTGTTTACTGAAGACATACCCACTTAACTCAACTTACAGTTTTGCCCCATTAAAATTAATCAGTTGAATTACCTCTTTGAAAATTGAACTGTATTTCTGATATTTCGTTTTCAATAATTTTAAGGAATAAAAGCAAAAGCAGCTAATAATTAGAACATGGATAACTACCTTTTCTTTCCCAGTATTTTTTAATATTATTTTTTTGTGGCCTAAAGTACAGTTGCTATCTGTCTCCATATTAGTTGTTTTTTTCTAATTTTTGCTTGTAATAACAGTTGCTGGTACATAATGAGTTTCTACTCTCTATTTTAATCTTTGACTATTTTTTCATAAGTGAGAGAATGTAAGTTTGAGAAATAAGAAACATTAAATTATGGTACCTCTTGCCAGTAGCACATTAGTGTTTTATGATTTTTTTTAAATAGTAAGAGGCATGTATACTCCCTAGTGCATATTTTTATATTTCCATTAAAGAAAGACAGGAAGATATCCCTAAACTGTGTTTTCAGACATTGAGTTATGGTCAAGAAACTTACCTAAAACTTGATTTTTTTTTTTCCCTGCAGTTTCATCTGCATTAATTACTTTAGAGTGATTACATGATCTAGCAATTCCCCTTGTAGGTATATATGCAAGAGAATTGAAAACATATGTTCAGAGAAAAATTGTAAATGAATGTTTATAGCAGCACTATTTGTAATAGCCAAAAGATGGAAAACAACCCAAATGTCTATAAACTGATGAATGACTAAACAAAATGTGGCATATCCATCCATTATTAGGGCATAAAAAGTATTGAAGTGTACTGATAAATGCTATAGTAGATGAGCCTTGAAAATAATTCGAGTCAGACTGAAAGAAGTCAAACTTGAGAGACCACATATTGTATGATTTCATGTACATGAAATATTCACAACAGGCAAATCTATAGAGACCAAAGATAGATATTGTGGTTGCCTAGGTCTCAGAGGTTGAAGAGTGCAACTGGAGGCAGAAAATGGTATTATTACATAATTTCAGTGGATAATTTTTATGGAAGAATTTAATTGGGGAGTTATTTTTCTTGAGACTTAATTTTCCATTTCCATTTTTCATTTCCATTTTCTACTCTTGTAAGGTTTAACAGGAGGACATGGAATAGCCAGAATAGTTATGGCCTTCCTGAAACAAAGGTGCACTGTAGGTGTTGAGTCTGAGTAAATTGTGGATTTGTTTAAAGAAAGCAGTGATAATGCCTGTATCTGAAAGATGGAGATATATGTTTGAACAAGTTTGTTGTGAGGCTTAAGTGGATGTGAAAGCACTTGACTCTGAAAAGAACTCTGTTGTTAACACCACCACTGAGCCTGTGTCTCATATGGAAAGGCAAGACTTAAAAAATACATAACTGTTCCTGGGAGGGGACAGACGTTCATGGGTTTTACTGGTCTGCATATATTTTCTTTTTTCTTTTATTTCCTGCTTTTGCAGCCTTTTAAATTAAGATATGTTGGGCTTGAAAATGGTGTCTCTGTAAAGGTAAACCAAATTACAATGTAATTTTTTTCCATTGATTTTAAAATTCCAACTGGAGGTTTTTATGCAGGAGTATACAGAATTATTGAGGCGGCATTTTAAAAACTATCTGTGCCCCACCCTGTTCTCAGATATTCTGATTTAATGGGTCTGGTATGGGGCTCTCTGGGTGGTTTCCCTGTGCAGCCTGGGTTCGAGATCCCCTGCCCTAGACTGTTGGCATTTGTGAGAGGTGTGATCAGAGATCTTTGCAAACTGAAATTTCATCTTTTGCTGTAAAGACAGTAACCTATAATTGAATTTATAGCGACAGAAAACAAAGTTACATGGTGAGGCGGCATGAAATGACCTGGTTTAGAGACTCACCCTGATTTCATACTTGCTTTAGTACGCAGGCCTCACATTGCAGTGAATTTCAAATGAAACTATTGTTTTGGAAAAGAGTAACAATAAAAAAAACAAAAACATACTTTTTGTAATGTGAGGTGTTGTAGCTGTTGTTGTTTAGCTCTGACCTGCAGTCTAAGCAGAAAGACTGTACTTATAACTTCAGTTTAGCTTGTGTAATATAGCAGAACAAAGATGATATAGATAATGAAACTGAGCCATGGATGTCAGCTTGATTTTTTTTTTTTAATGTTTATTTATTTTGAGAGGGAGAGAGGGGGAGGGGCAGAGAGAGAGGGAGAGACAGAATCCCTAGCAGGCTCCGTGCTGTCAGTGCAGAGCCTGATGCAGGGCTTGATTCCATGAATCATGACATCATGACCTGAACTGAAATCAAGAGTCGGACGATTAACCCACTGAGCCACCCAGGTGCCACTTCCAGCGTGATTTCTTATTTTTTCAGTTTAAAACACCATATAACTAACTTGAATTGAAGATTAATTTAAAAGCCTTCAAAGATCCTCTCTTCCCTTTCTGTCTCTGTGGCATTTTAATTGCTTCAGGATAAGCAAATATTTTGTTTAGCTGAAAAGGATTTTATTCTAGGGGGGATCTTGTGTAGTACACAAATGAAAATTTTAGGAGTATTCCCATATTTTCTGTTATCTGAGGAGGGGATTTTAATATGTTAGGAGTGTTCCTGATAAGGAATGGTTTTTCAGTCTGCAATATATTCTACCTAAAAGTTTTAAAGTCCTTTTTAAAATAATGGTACCTGAGTAAGGGAGAAATTTCCAAACTCCTCAAGTTACTTTAGCCATAATGAATTGGCAAAATTGGATTTGCAGTTTTGTTGCTGTAAAATAGAACAGTAAGTTATTGTGTTTTTAAGTAAATTCCTTGTTAGTTTTAAATCGAAATACTCACATAGGACTTTATTTCTGTCTTACTCTGTTAGGTGTAAAGATTTCTCTCTGTGTTACTGGAATCCCTATTGGATGCTGCCCTCTGATGTTTGTGGAATGAACTGCTTTTGGGAAGCGGCTTTTAGGTAGGCATCTAATATTTAATTGGTAGATCAGTGTAGGTAAGATTAGATAGTACATAGTAAATTTTTTACTGTAATAGGACATAAAAATGTTTCTTTTCCTGTAATCTAATATTGTCATATAAGCAAATAATTCATATTCTGTTTGGGTTTTCTATTTTTCCTACTTTGTAGTTGTTATCACTCATTTTTAGTACATACTGTGTATAAAATGCTCTAACTTTTTTTTAGGTGTTCTTAGGAGCACTTGTGATCTAATTTTAGGTAACTGGGTGACAAAAGTATTAAACAGGTGATAAAGATAGACTTCCATTGACATTTACAGCCATATATATGACATTTTTCTACTTTAAAGATGGTATGCTGAAAAAACCTTTTGTAGGTGGATGGGGACAACTAGGGAAGGATTACATTGGTTATTAGCAAAGATATTGAATATTGACGAATGAGAGGATAAAAATAAATGTTTAATGAAGGAGTAAGTTTTGATATGACATTGTTTATTGACCTTGCATGTTTGTCAATGTAGTTTGTCAGAGTAGTTTGGCTTTGTGCATGTCTCTGGATGATGAAGGCCTTAGATTCTGCTCTGTTAGTGAAAGAAGTGTTGACAGGAATGGTCTGTCTCCCCAGGAGACACTGAGGCAGGAGCCTGAGATGCCCTTACTAACAGTAAAATTTCTTTGTGATCCACCTGTTTTTATTGTCTTTATGATTCATTTAAATTTTAATTCTACTCATACTATTTGCTAGGCACGGTGCCAGGTAGTAAGAACCAGACTCTGAATTTAATTAATGTGGCTCCATCGCCTGGAGCTTGCATTCTGACAGGAGCTTCACGCTAGTAAACCTGAGATTAAGATAAAGGGTTGACATGTTATAGCTGTGATAATGGGAGAAATGGGTGACTCATCAGGTGGGATCATCTTAATGCATCAGGGAAAGCTTCCTGTTGGGAGCGATTGCATGAGGAACATGGAAGTTAGCCAGGCTCAGGCAGGAGGTAAAGTATTCTAGGTGGGAAGAACTGCATTCTTAGTATATATTAGTAATATATATTTTTATATTCTTGTATTCCTAATACTTTATACATTCCATGAACAACCAGGAAGGAATCACTGAAATCCATTATTTTAATTACATCTCCTTGCTATGGAAAAGAGTGGGTGATTGAAATTCTAATATGAGTCAGTCAAATCAGATTATTAAAACTTTTAAAAACTAACTTTTGAAAGATGATATTGGAGAGCCTGGGTGGTTCAGTTGGTTAAGCATCTGACTCTTGCTTTTGGCTCAGGTCATGACCTCACCATCGTGAGTTCAAGCCCCGCATCAGGCTCTGTGCCTGCTTCGGATTTTCTGTCTCCCTCTCTCTCTGCCTCTCTCTCTCGAAAATAAATAAATAAACATTAACAAACTAAAGATAATATCACCCTTCACCTTGTTCATAATTTTGGAGAATTGGAGCTCCATATTTTTCAATCTTACAAAAATTTGCTAATGAATGGAGTACTGACAGCCACGACTTTGCTATCTTGACTTACGACATAAATCTGCTCACTCTGGAAGCTGGGTGAGCTAGAAAACTTCTGTATACCCTGATTTACACAACAGGTCCTTTTGTAAGTTACAACATGAGTAATAATCTTCCCTCCTCCTCCACTGACAGCAAGAGTACACCAGGGAAGTTGATCTAGTCTGAATCCTGGAGCCTTATTACTCCTCTTTTGGCTTCTTCAACTCATTTTCCTAATGTTCTTATATCTTTACCCATTTTATTTTATATATCAAATCATTGGGTAAAATTTCTCAAACTTAGTTTCTTTTTAAAAAAAATTTATTTGAGAGAGAAAGAGAGTGCATGGGGTGGGAAGGGGCAGACAGAGATGGAGAATCGCAAGTAGGCTTCATGCTCTGCATAGAGCCTGATGCAGGGCTCAATTCCACGACCCTGGGATTATGACCTGAGCTTTACTTTTTTTTTTTTTTTTTAATGTTTATTCATCTTTGAGAGACACAGCAGGAGCGGGTAGGGGCAGAGAAAGGGGGACACAGAATCCGAAGCAGGCTCCAGGCTCTTAGCTATCAGCACAGAGCCCGACGCGGGGCTTGAACTCACGAACTGTGAGATCATGACCTGAACCGAAGTCGGACGCTCAACCGACTGAGCCACGCAGGTGCCCCATGACCTGAGCTTTAATCAAGAGTCTGACACTCAGCCGACTGAGCCACCCAGGCGCCCCTGAAATTTAGTTTCTTACTTAGAACTTAGGATCCCTCACATTTACTCTATTTGAACATGCAGGACAAGCCAAGCTGCCATATAATTTCCATATTGTTCTCACCGTACATTTCAGTATTTAAGTAACACTTTGTTTTTGCCTGACTCTCAGAGCTTGTCTGCCCATTTGGTAAAACTTCTTTGAAATTCCCCATTACTACCGACCTTAGGTCCACATGTAAATTTACCAGGCACCAGTGGGCCCTTAGCTGACACTGTTTTCTTCACAGGCCTGTCCCAACTTTCCGCTTTGGAATTCTCTATATTTTTATTTTGGTCAAAGCTTATCTGGGGGATTATTTCCTCCCAATTCATTTACACAGTGAACATAAAATAACATAAAAAAGAAAAATCGCTTTTGATGTGCACTGGCTTTTAGTAATTCATATCTACTAAGTTAATTCCTGACCAACTGAATGTGACACAGCAGCTCGTCAGCATGCTCATGCCTCTCCTGTCTCTTCTGTTCTTGAAACAAAACCAAACACAACATTTCTGCAACAGCTTGCGCTCAGTCCTTTTTTCCTCAAAGCATTCTTTGTTTACTCTGTTTCTCTTCACCAGCAAGACTTCTTCGAAGAGTATGTAGTGACTTTATGTCCTTAAACAACAACATAAAAACTTCACCCCTCAATCTGCCTGAGCAGCACTGGCTACCTGATGATCCCCCCAACACTGACCATGAAGTCTCCCTAACATCTGAATTGTTCTTCTGGGGCCCAGTCTTACATTTTTTTGTCCCTTGGATACTGGTTACCACTTCCTGTTGCTTTCAACTCTCAGTCTCTGTCAAGACCAGGGTCTCTGCTTCTGGACTCCTCTCCCTGTCCTGACTCCTCCACATTGATGTTCCTTAACATCACTTTTCCTTCCTCACTCCATGGATAGTCACAGGATAATCTTTTCTGAGCACCAGAATTGTTTCCAGCTGCAGTTTGGTCATTTTTGCCTTGCTGATTTGGATGCCCCAGACTCTCTTGTTCAAACCTGAGTTCATGATCTGGCTTCTCACACCTTCCCTCATCTGTGTCTTGTATCCTGGTTTATGCCTGACTTTCTTCATGTCAGTCCACACAGTCCACAGACTCTTCTACAGGTCTCCTTTCACCCTGTTGCTCCTGACAGCCTCTTGCTTCCTATTCCCTTAATTATCGTGCTCATCACTTCTTATACGACAGTTTCCCTTCCCACCTACTGCTTCTCCCTTCTCGGTATCCTCTTTGTTACTGTACTTTCGCATCTGTTGTGGTTGTGAATCTTCACTTCCAGACTGTTGACTCTGCAGATAGATACCACGTGGTGTTGTTCATCATTTAAGCCCCAACTGAGCAAGGTGCTTGGCAACCAGTAAATAACTGGTGATTTTCCCTAGCACTTCCACACTAACTTTGATGTTGGTATAGTGAGCTTCCTTAGCAATCTCGATTTTTTTTTTCTATTTAAACAGTTACCATGCTTTCTGATTAACTCTTTTAAAGTTCTCATTTTGCAATAGGCTATAAATTGTGTGAGGGCAGGACTGTGGCTTTCTTGCTTATCCCCAGTATCTAGCACATGAAAGAAGTTCAAATATTTATTAAAGAGAATGAATTATATTACTGAATTGTGTTCTAGAAATTATGGATTTAAGCCTGCACCAGCATTTTGTGAATATACTGGTGTCACCATGACACCATTGGGAGTTATAATTTTACTATTTTTTAAAAATGTTTATTTATTTTTGAGGGAGAGAGAGTGCATGCACAGGAGGGGCAGAAGGAGAGGGGAGAACAGAGGATCCAAAGCGGGTTCTGTGCTGACAGCAGAGATCCTGATGCGGGGCTCAAACTCCCAAACCATGAGATCATGACCTGAGCTCAAGATGGAAGCTTAACCAACTGAGCCACCCAGGCGCCCCATAATTTTACCATTTATTAGAGTAAAATAATAGATTGTTACTGATTTATGTTTTGTTATTTGTTGAACATATTTCCTTATTTGTTTAGCTTTCTAATCTTTTGTTGTATATACTTCCTGTATTGATATTTACCTCTTACATTTTTAACGCTTATTTTATGATCTCTTAGGCTGATTTTGCCACTGATTACAAATATCTTCCTAGTTTCATTTTTTATTTTGGTTATTTCCTTAAGTGATCTCCCCCTCCCCCTTTTTTTTAAAATACCTCTAGGCCGAACGTGGGTCTTGAACTCACAACCCCAAGATCAAGAGTTGCATGTTTTACCTACTGAGCCAGCCAGACATCCCTAAGCAATCTCTTAATTTTAGTATTATTAAAGAATCTGTTTTATTGTACTAATTTTCTTGTGTCTTGAGCTTTTAAAATACTTAATTTTTATGGTGGAAATTGATTTTCAACTTATGGAATCCATGGTTACAAATGAATTTTGTTATGTGTATTACTTTGAGTGGGCCATGCTAGTTTTAGGAGCCATATTTGTACAGATTATTTAAAATTATATTTTAGCAATTAATACTTAAATTTCATGTTAAATTTTTAGATTTTCTTTTTTATGCTATATGTAAAACCCTGAAGATTTTTTTGAAGTATTATATTTTGTTTCAAAAGTGATTATATATAATTCTTTAAAGTAGTTATTTATTGGGGCATCTGGGTGGCTCAGTTGGTTAAGCATCGGACTTCGGCCTAGGTCATGATCTCATGGTTCATGAGCCATGGTTCATGATCTCATGGTTCAGGCCTGCATCGGGCTCTGTGCTGACAGCTCAGAGCCTGGAGCCTGCTTCAGATTGTGTCTCCCTCTCTCTGCCCCTCCCCTGCTCATACTCTGTCTCTCTCTCTCTGTCTCTCAAAATTAAACATTAAAAAAAAAAGTTACTTACCACTAGTATAATTCAACACGTTTTTTTAATAGAAGAGAAACTTTTAAGCTATACATTAAGGAAATTGACATTAGTGTTTCTAAACAGTTTTCCATTTTGTTCCACTGCAAGTTTTTGTTTTTGTTTTTAATATTATTTTGAGAGAGAGAGAGAGAGAGAGAGCGCGCGCGCGCAGAGGAGGGGGAGAGAGAGAATCCCATGCAGGCTCCATGCTGTCAGTGTGGAGCCTGATGCGGGGCTTGATCTCAACGAACCGGGAGATCATGTCCTGAACTGAAATCAAGAGTTGGACGCTTAACTGACTGAGCCACCCAGGCACCCCTCAAGAGCAAGTTTTTAAAGATGCTTCATAGCAGTTACTTTTTACTTTGAGGAAATAGTTATCAGAAACTTAATTTATTTGACTTTACATACTTCATTGTAATGTTAATTCTTGGTATAAATATTATTATACATTGTTCCCTTTATAGGTTGGAAGAATAACCTCGAAAGCTTTTTGTGCTGTCCAAATTTAAAAAAAGAAAAAAAATTATTATGATTCTTTTCATAGCAGAAATGTTACTTAAAATAAGTCTACTCCCACGGTTTAGAAATCTGTTAACAATGTTTGTATTAGAATTTATCATCTAAGATAGTGGTTTTTTTAAAATGTTTATTTATTTTTGAGAGAACGAGTTGGGGAGGGGCAGAGAGAGAGAAGGGGATGGAGGATTCTAAGTGGGCTCTATGCTGACAGCCTAATGCAGAATTCGAACTCACAAACCATGAGATCATGACCTCTGCTGAGGTCTGATGCTCAACCTACTGAGCCACCCAGATGCTCCACATGTTCTTTAAGTATTAACTTTTTTTAATGATTTCCCCTCTGAACTTTTTACTTCAATTAGTTTCAGTTTTTTTTAATGTTTATTCATTTTTTGATAGAGACAGAGTGAGATCATGAGTGAGATAGAGACAGAGTGATGGGACCCTGAGATCATGACCTGAGCTGAAGTCAGATGCCCAACCCACTGAGCCACTGAGCCACCCAGGTGCCCCGTACTTTGATTAGTTTCAAATCTACAGAGGTTACAAGAATAGTATAGTGAGCACACATATACTATTCATTAGGTATTTATCTATTAGTGACATTTTGCCACTTTCTTTTTTTGGCTGAATCATCTGAAAGATAGGTATAGTCATTAGGGTATACACCTAAATATTCAGCATGTATCACCTCATGATAGAGACATTCTCCAGTATAACCATAATAAAACTATCACTACCAGTGATTTAACTCTGGCAGAATATATATTCATTCATATTCATATTGCCTTATTTTTCTATCCGTGAACTTTATATCTCCCCCACTCCTAATTCAGCCTAGTCAAGGATCATACACTACATTCAGCTGTGAGATCTGTTTAGTCTCCTTCCCTGTAGAAAAGTTCCCCAAGCTTTTTTTAGGGACCAGTAGGGGGGATGGTCGTGGTATCTTTGATGACATAATATTCTTTGGTTTTGCAAAATGTTCCTTTATTTGGATTTGCCTGTCTTCCCATTATTAGATTCAGGATTTGGGTCAGGAATGCTGCATAGGAGATACTGTGTTTTTCTTTGGGCATGCTCTCAGAAAGCATCTGTAGTAAGTTTAATATTGGTTCAGTTTGATTAATTGGTTAAGGTGGTGGTGTCAGACTTCTGCATGTATCTTTATCCCCTTTATAATGTTTGGGGATAATACCTTGATACTTTGTGGTTGTAGCATTCATTAATTCTTGTTCAAATCATCTCTTACAGTGGTGATTGTAAAATAGTGATTTATGTAATTCTGTTTTTCCTTCTACATTTATTGGCTAGTATTTTTTAATAATTTTTTAAATGTTTATTTTGGGGGGGGGGGATTGGAAGGGGCAGAGAGAGAGGTAAACACAGAATCCAAAGCAGGCTCCAGGGTCTGAGCTGTCAGCACAGAGTCTGACATGGGGCTCGAACTCACCTACTACAAGATCATGACCTGAGCCAAAGTTGGACCCTTAACTGACTGAGCCACCCACGCGCCCCTTAAAAATAATTTTTTTATGTTTATTTTGGCTAGTATTTGTTTTTAAAGAAAGGTTTCCCCCTCCCCCCTGACCCTTTTATTTAGTATCTTTTAAGACTCAGATTTATTTTTTAATGTGTTATTATTTGCTATTGTTATAATTCCTCTTGATGCTCAGGTTATGCCAGAGTTGGCCTTGAGAGCACTCAGATACTATCTTTGAATTATCTGTAGAATTTCTTCTAATTATATATCTGTAGAAAAATAGGTTTGACTTAAAAATGACCTTTCGGATAATACTTCTTTAAATCCACAGGGACTTTTCTCTTATTCACGGTGTGATTAAAATGTAGCATATTTTTACAGACAGGATTATATCAATTCAAGAAACAAGTCATTTTGGGACCCAGATTATTTGAATGGCAGTTTCCCAATAACCTATTAGAAGGTTTTAGTTTTAGTTATCCCTTCCTCTAGTGTGGAAGCTTACTTTAGATTTTTTTGAGTTGCAATTATTTCCTGTTCTTAGGGTCTAGGGACAGGGCGGTAGACAATGACATCTTTAAAGTATGCTCTGTTTTGTTATTTTAGGTGTTAGAGTCTGTACTATATATAATGCTTTTGCTAAAAAGGGACACGTAAGAAAAAGTAAATGCAATGTAATGGACAATACTTCTTCCATAGAAATTGATGGAAGAAGTGCTGGCAGTATGTCTGAAATAAGCTTTGCTAAAATGCCTGGGAGGAGTCATCCCTGGTACTGATTTTAGAGGTGTTTTTTTTTATCTTGAAGAACATTTGACTTATTTTTCTTAAGAAGGTTTTATTATAGGGGCGCCTGGGTGGCTCAGTCGGTTGAGTGTCTGACTTGATTTCAGCTCAGGTCATGATCTCACAGTTCAGGAGTTCGAGCCCTGCATCGGGCTCTGTGCTGACAGTGGGAAGCCTGCTTTGGATTCTCTGTCTCCCCTCTCTATCTGCCCCTACTCTGCTCACTGTCTCTCTCCCTCTCAAAATAAATAAATAAAGTTAAAAAAAATTAAAAAAAAAAAAGGTTTTATTATACTTGTCTTTGTGTGTAGAGAATTCTCTACAAAGCAACACGTGAATATTATGGCTTACTTTTAAAAATCTCTTGCCTTTTAGCTTTGAGGCAGGATCTGGTTATGACCAGTTAAGCAATCCAAGCCTGTTGGCAATTCTAAAATCTTGGTGTGGAGGCATTTATCTGGAAGATGAGATAATTTAGAGCTCTGTGAAATTGTTTTGTGTCTGTCTTGATTGCCTTGTCATTTACTTTTGTCCTTGTGGCTTCGACTGCTTTGAGATGAATGGGGTGCACATCACCTTTGCTATAGATAGACAAGGCATAGGGTTTCAGGGTTAATAAACTGAGGGGCTCAACAGAGAAGAGGGAAACAGACACAGGCTGCTGCCAAGGGAGGAGGTACTACTTCTTTCCAATTGCTGTCAACGGAAAAGAACAGAGCTTTAAAAAGACTCAAGCTATTGCTAACACCATATATGTGAAGGAAGTGGCATAGCACGTGGGTGGGGAAAGGATAAATTGTGGAAACTCTGCAACAAATGATGTTTGCACAGTTGGAGAGCCATGTGCAAAATTATGCAATTGTTCCCTACTTTAAACTGTTCATAAAACTTAATTCCTGGTAGGTTAATACAAATTTTAAAGACAAAGTATGTACCTAATATTATATCTTAATTTAATGATAATGTTAACCTTGATGAAGAATGAAATATCACCATTGTTTCTGGTATAGTAAATAATGCTTCTTATGTGACTTCTTCATTTAATACCATTAACAAAGTGGTGTAAAAATATTTAACTTTATGAGTTTTCTGGGGGAGGTTTCTTTTTCTTAAAAACAGTTTTTTTAGGGGTGCAGGTGGCTCAGTCAGTCGAGTATCCAACTCTTGATTTCGGCTCAGGTGTTCTCGTGGTTTGTGGGTTCAAGCAGTGCACCTCCACACTAACTGCGCAGGGCCTGCTTGGGATTGTCTCTCTCCCTTTCTTTCTGCCCCTTCCCTGCTCACGTGTGCACATACCCACATGCTCTCTCTCTCAAATAAGAAAACCACCAAAACACAGTTATATTTATTTTAATTTATTATTGTCTTTATTAAAGATTTTATTTTTAAATAATCTCTACACCCAATGTGGGGCTTGAACTCACAACCCTTGAGATCAAGAGTTGTATGCTCTACCTACTAAACCAGCCAGGTGGCCCAACAGTTTGTTTTAAAGAATCTCATTTATGGAATCATTGGCCCATTAGCTTGAACAAAGGGTGAATTACTAAGGTATTGAGGAGTTTATGTTTGAACCTTCCAGTAAAGGGATCAGGGAAGGAAATGATCCCTGTGTTTTCTAGAAGATATTTGGGCTCAAAAGCTTTTCAGCTCCTCTGCTGAAGGCTGCAAGTTGCCAGTTCTAACATATGTGAGAAATGTCCCATACAAGAGAAATGAATCCATTTTCAGGCCTTGGGAATCTGGTCAGTCCAGAAAAACATCATTTTCAACTGCTATCTTAATTATTTCCAGGCTCTTAGCAAACAGCCTTGTTAATAAGAAGGGGTAGATCCACAATAAAAGCAGGAGTACATTATATATATTCAGACTTAATTTTTTATCCTATTAATATAAAATAATTCCAAATGTTTAATGTTAAAACATTAAGATGTATGAATTTGATCTTGCCGTTTGTCATTTCGAGCCCCACATCAGACTCTGTGCTGACAGCTCAGAGCCTGGAGCCTGCTTCGGATTCTGTGTCTCCCTCTCTCTCTGCTCATGCTCTCTCAAAAATAAGTAAATGTTAAAAAATTTAAAAAAAGATGTATGAATTTGACACTCAGATATGTTTTACATAGTCATTTGTTTGCATTTCATGTTATTCCTTAGTATGATTTTCTGATTTCTGATATCCCGCTCAGTTGAAAGATTACCATGAGCAAGAACAAGATTTTCCTCAGAAAACACTTCTGTTTCACTTTTAGCACATGGACATGTGAACACTCAAGATTCCAAAGTCCTATGTTAAGGAATATCACTACAATTAATTTTGCTTGCAAATTTAAGAAAAATGATTAGTCACTCATTCTTGCTACTGCAGATCTCAGTAATGTATACATACAACTATTAACATTAAACAATATAATTGCTAATCCTTATACCTTTTACAGAAAGGATCTCAGCAAGAACTGAATTAAAGCCAGTTTTATGTTTTTAGTTCTAAATGTTTGCACTTTATGTTCCTTAATGTGTTATTAGTTTTGTTTTATGCTGCCTTTCATTCTTCCTTTAACTATCAGTTCCAAAATTATTATTTCATGCCATTATTACAGATGAGATCTGTATTTAATATTATAAATAGGTTATTTATTTAATGACAGTGCAGCCACACATAACTAATTCTGTCCGTTATATGCTCGTGGATTAATATCAGTTCATTGTTTAGGTGCAAGAGTTTTGAAAGTTTCCTTAGGCCCAGTGTGGTTCAGTGCTGCTCTGTATTTGAAGTAGGGTCTGACACAGCCTAGGCCAATAACTTAGGTTTAGGGAATCTTTCCTTTCAAAATCACATACTGCTGTTTGGCTAGTATGTTTTAGGCCATCTCAGAAATTTTTACCTGGTGCTGAGTATTTGGAGAATGGGACTGAATGCCTATCAGTGAAAAAAGTTATATGAAGGAAATGTAATTAGAATGGTTGAAGATTGAATATAATAGTTAAATATATATGGATGAATTTATGTTTGGGTTTGCTTCAAAATGATCTGTTGGTTAGTGGAAGGGGATGTGGGGGGTATTTTAGATGACATAATAACATTTGAATGGGTAATTGTTGGAGTTAGGAGATGGTTGCGTGAGGATTTATTCTCTCTATTGCGGTATGTTTTTGAGATTTTTTTTAAGTTTTTTTTTTTTTTTTTTTTTTTAATTTTAGAGAGAGAATGCAAGTTGGGGAGAGGGGTAAAGGTGGGGAAGGAGAGAATCCCAAGCAGGCTCCACACTCAGCACGGTGTGGAATGTCGGGCTTGATCCCACGACCCTGAGATCATGACCTGAGCTGAAATTAACAGTCTGATGCTTTAACTGACTGAGCCAGCCAGGTGTCCTGAGATTTTTTTTTAATTAAAAAGCTAAAAAATAATTGAATGGAAGACCTTCAATCAGTGGTGCTCCTTTTGTCAATTGGCAGGTTCAGGTTCCTTGAGAGAATTAAGCCCTTAATGCAGCCAGTCTCAGTAATGAATTAACTTCTCTCCTGTGTATTTAGAATGAGGCTAGTTATGTACCAATCTTGGGAGAATTGAAAAGAGTGGTAATTTTTTTGTGTTTTGTGGTTCCTAGTGGGAATATTTGCTGAGAAAGCCTGGTTGAGGATATAGAAATACATAATTGATTCAACATTGTACTGTTTTGCAATTTGACATTTCTTTGCTATTCAGTTATTTTTGTTTGTGTTTGTTTTTAAAGATTTTATTTTTAAGTAATATCTACACCCAACGTGGGGCCTGAACTCACAACCTTGAGATCAAGAGTCGCATGCTCTTCCGACTGAGCCAGCCAAGCACCCCATTTCTTTGCTTTTTAAATAGAAATTTTAAACTTCAGTTTTTGAACATGGTCACAATACCATGTTGTTACCATGTTACCCAGTACTAAAACAGTTGGAAAATGTGGTTTTCTTTTCTATTAGGTATAGTCTAAAAGTGCAGCCTGCTCAAAGAATGCACCTCGCTGTGGTTGCCTGTGGTGAAAGACTGGAAGAAACTATAACCATGTTGAAGTCAGCTATCATTTTCAGCATCAGACCGCTGCAGTTCCATATTTTTGCTGAAGATCAACTACATGATAGTTTTAAAGGCATAGTAAGTATTTGAGACTTTGTCAAGACTGTAGAGGTGAATATTCAATGTCACATTATAATAGAATGTTGTTGCATTCCTTCATTGAACAAAAATATTTATTCAGTAACTAACTGCCCTCCTAGAGTGGGGCGGCCACTCCATCTAAGAATCCAGATGTAGGTGTAAGAGGAAGGTTTGTTTTTGAAAAGGAGGTTACTTCAAGTCCTTTGCAAAGCATGGAGGTTTTATTTCACCGGCTTTAGCTCCAAGATGATTTGACTGAAAAGTTCTGTGATTTAATTGTATTCCCATGTTTGGCTTGGGAGTATCTCAAACAGTGTGCACAGGATTTTATTTCTGTTTTGAAGGGAGGGAGCTCTTGATTGACAATATAGAGGGAAGCGGCTTTTTGTTCTGATAAGAAAGTTCTTTATTTTGGTTTTATATTAGTTACAACCAGTGGCTATATTGGCAGAAAACTTTAACAGTGGCTTAAACAAGACAGAAGTTTTTTTTCTTTCTCACATATAAGTCGACAGTCTGTGGTATATGGTAACTCCATGTCTTCCGGGACTCGCTTCTGTCTTGTGGCTGAGCCATTTTGACATAAGGCTTCTACCTTATGGTCCCAGATGGCTACTCCAGCTTTGGCCCTCACACTCATATTTTAACCAACACAAGGGAGAAAGGAGTGAAGAAGGCCAATCCCTTCGTACCCTCTTAGAATACTTTTCAGAAGTTGCATATGACATTCTTGCCAGTGTCTCATTGGTCTGAACTTAGTCATGTAACTATATTGTTAAAGTTGTTTGTGAGGGTTAAAAGTATACTCTTTAGTCAGGGCAACCATATAACCTTAACAACAAAAAAATTATAACTGTACAAGAAAAGTAGAACAGATAGATATGAGTAAAGAACATATAAGAGAAAGAAAAGTCACCTGAAATGTCACCACCTTGTGTTCTGAGACAGTGGTAAAGATGATGATAATCATCTGAACCACCGAGGCACCTCGGACAGATATTTTCTAACCAGTTCATATTGGTCTGACTTTGAGTGTAAATATTTCCTATTATACATACTTGGGTGTAAAATTAGTGCTTAATTTTTTTGAGTTTAATTTGTTTCGTGATTGATGGGATTTATATGTCAGATGAGGTAGATGAACAACTTGCAAGGCTTTCAGCTTTCTGATTTTGTGGTTGTTATAACTTTCATTGTGCCTCTGATCTAGAATGTTACTAGGATTTTAATACTGTGAATAAAACAAATGGTGGAAAAGAAGAATCTGATTTTCTCTGAACTGTGTACAGGATTAACATATAATACCTTAATTTTTAGCTTTTCAAAATAATCTGTTGGTTTATGATTTTGCAGAGAAAATTGAAAGTGAAACAATCTAACCTGAGTTCTTATTTTTTTATATATTTCTTAGCTTGAGAGCTGGTCATTTCTGCAGACATTTAATTATTCATTATACCCAATAACTTTTCCAAGTGAGAATGCAGCGGAATGGAAAAAGCTGTTTAAACCGTGTGCTTCCCAGAGATTGTTCTTGCCAGTAAGTTTTTTCTCCGGTGTTTTGTTTTTCCTTCTAATTTTGCCTTTACAAACATGAGTTAATGAAGAGTTACATAGAAGTCAGTTAAAAAAACACAAACACATGTAGATTTTCCCTTTTTACATTAGGAAAAAAACTTCCTGTAGAACAAATAAAAGCTACAAAGAAAACATCTGTTAAAAATGAAAAATGTAAGTAATTTCTGTTGAAATACTGTTTCTTACATTTTAATTTATTCAGGGGCTGTAGACTGTTTTTTTTTAAGAAGGAAGGGAGGTCATCAGATCTTAATGGAGCCAGGCCTGTTGCAGACATGCATGGACAGTCTCCCCTTCTAGTTGCCCACTGCATTTATAATTTGGGAAGTGAAGTAGATTGCATCATTAAATAGCCATTTCTTTCTTATACCAAGCCACATTACTCTTTCCTGATTATATTTTAATGCAGTTGGCAAGGTGTGTGTGTTTTTTTTAATTATTTACAGTTTCTTTATTTTGAGAGAGAGCAAGTGTGCACGAGGGAGAGTGGGGAAGGGGCAGAGAGAGGATCCCAAGCAGGCTGCATTGACAGTGTGGGTGGAACCCATCAACCATGAGATCATGACCTGAGCCAATACCAAGAGTCAGACGCTTAGCCAGCTGAGCTACCCAGGCACCCCGACACAGACACAAATTTAAGGCATGTAAACTCAAGGGAAATGGGAACCATTTATTCAGTGGAGCAATTCTTTGGTGTTATTCTCTGGTGATAAACCCTGATCATTTTTTTAAATGTAAAAATATTCAGAAGCAAGATTACCTCTTTCTTTTGAGTTGATTTCATCCACAGTTTTAAAATTCACAGTAGTTGTTAGGACCATTATAATGTTTAAAATACTTATGGTAGTAGAATATTGAACTTAAGAAGCTGACGAGATCCTGGAAAGTGATTGAATTATGGGGGAGGAAACTTTAGTTATTTGTTATTCTTAAGTGGAGTAAGGCAATTCTTAGTATACTAGGAATATAATTTACCAAATCCAAGTCATCAGTAAGATTTAAAGTTATAATTTTGAGCAGAGTCTGCCTAACCAGTAACTTTGTTGCTGTGCATAAAAAATTCAGATCCTAGGATCTTCCTCAGTCTCTGCTTCCATTATAAGAAGCACACAAATAAGGGATTAGATAGGGAAAAAGCCCGAGAAGTTTTAGATATTTCTTGTAGATTTTAGAAGTTTATGGGGTACCTGGGTGATACAGTCAATTAAATGTCTGACTCTTTGCTTTGGTTCAGGTTGTGATCTCATAGTTAGTGAGTTTGAGCCCCACATCCGGCTCTGTGCTGACAGTGTGGAGCCTGCCTAGGATTCTCTCTCTGTTCTCTCTCTGTCCTCCCCCCTCCCCTCCCCCTCCCCCCGCAAATAAGTAAAGTATAAAAATAAAAAAGTTTAAGACAGAATTTTAATGTGGAATCATTTTAGTATCACATTCATTTAGTTAATAAATTGAGTGCTTGTTTTCTGCCAAGAGTCTGTACAGAAGTGTTGGGTATATAGGAATGAATGGAACAGACTTGTTTTCCTAGAGCTTATTGTCCAATGTGGGAGGCAGGGGCTAAACAAATACAATATGGCATTAAATAAATATGTTACTGAAAAAATAGTATGTGATGATAGAAGCCTAATATTATAACCATTTCTCTTCAATTTTGTTCTGCATTATTAACAAGTTAAATTGTTAATGTTGTGATATGAAATTTGCCAGATCATTTAGTGTTGTAATCTGGTTAAATTCCTAAATGGAATTTGAAACAGTAAATATATTTGAAACCTGTCAAATTGTCCTCATATTTCACTGTTACTTCTGCATCTTTTTAACTAGATTTAAGTAAATTGATGCTTTATTTTTCTAAGTTATAATTTTTTTCATGGAGTTTCTCTTCATTTGATATAGATTGATGAAAACAACTAATGTAAGCTCTTCCAACTCCTGCCTCCTCCAAAAGGAACTATAGAAAAAATGCTGACATGGTTATTATTTAACCTTACGTCTGATCTCCAGTTAACAGTGGCTCTCAACAGTGATCAGTGTCTTCCAAGTCTGCTAACAATATAATAATTTGTAAACACACTTTGTTTCATGGTACAGAAGCAACATGTTGATATAAAAACAATTTCCTTCACTTTTCTGCATCCCAAAGAGAGACAGACATACAGACATATACATACATACCCTGTAATTGGGATCTGTGAACAAGTGAATCTTCCCTACTCAGGATCTGTAGTCAAACCATCAGATTTTTTACCACCTTGATATTAAATCAAGGAGAGAATGGGCTGATTGCAGCCTGGTAAGCTGCTCATTAAGGTGATGACTCAACCTTAGCAGCAGGAGGAGATAACAACTTTGAAAAGGAGCAGAACAAGGATCAAACTCTTACTCTCTTTATATTCTTTTCTTTTTTTTTTAATTTTTAAAGTTTATTTATTTTGAGAGAGAAAAGAGAGTGCAAGTGGGGGAGGGGCAGAGAGAGAGAGAGAGAGAGAGAGAGAGAGAGAGAGAATACCAAGCAGGCTCCATGGTGTCAGCATACAGCCTGATAAGAGACTCAAACCCACAAACTGCAAAATCCTGACCTGAGCTGAAATCCAGAATCAGATAATGGCTTAACCAACTGAGCCACCAAAAGATTTAAGTTAATGTAATAATTGAGTTGTACTAATATGCTGATGTATGCAATAAATTTAAATTTGTGAGAGTTGGATTCTAAACTTCTTGGGTAAGGCAGAAATAAAGTATTTTCCTTGAAAAATCCCTGTAGAAAACATATTTAACATCTCTCAGAAAATAACAACGTAGCTAGTCTTTCTTTCAGGACAAGTTTTGTCTTCCCCCTTGCTAAGTACATGCACATTTACTTTGATTTGTTGGAGATAGTTTGTAGCAGGATTTTCGCACAGAGAGTCGTGCACAGAGGCTTTTCTTTCCAGGAAGCAACTTTATTCATGCCGGCACTGCTCAGTTGGGTTCGTGCCCAAAGAACTGAGCCCAAATGCCACGTGGGGTAGTTTTTAAATGTATTTTCTACTTCTTTGTCTCCCATATATGGTAACACACACAACCATGCAGTCCAATTAAGTGATCTCATGTTACAAGGTCATGAAGGATGTTGTCATGTACACGTATAGTCAGGTTACCTTCAGTTTTTTTTTTTTTTTTCTTTTTCTTTCTTTCCTTAGGTAGGTAGGGGACCCTACCACAAGTTAAGCACAAAAACAAAACAGTGTGGACTCCAGAACTAGGTAGTTTGGGTTCATCATTTTCTAGTTGAGACCAAAATGATATATACATACCAGCCATTAGTGTTATAGACCGAGAGAACATGTTGAGAAGATCTTTGTTTGTATTGATTTATTTCTGTATTTATGTCAGGAAATTAAGATTCAAGATGTAAGTCAGCTAAGTTAATGTTATTTTCCATCATGAAAAGAATTTCCTCCCAAATCTTTACTTTTCCAATTGTTAGTACAGTATTTATTTTTTTGTTCTGAATTGTTTTTGTAGCTTTTTTCTCTAAAAGTTAATATAAAGATTAGCACAGTGCATATATATATATATATGTATATATATATATATATGCTATTGTAAAAATGACACAGGAAAAATGTCTTAAAAATTAACCTAAATTAGTTTATCTCATAGGTATTTTTTTACAGTTAAAGCTTCTCTTATTTTATGTTAAATAAATAGAAATATAATTATTGTTTCATATTCTCTTCTTATAGTTAATCCTGAAAGAAGTTGATTCACTCTTGTACGTGGACACGGATATCCTTTTTTTACGGCCAGTTGATGATATTTGGTCTTTACTAAAGAAATTTAATTCCACACAAATTGCTGCAATGGCACCAGAACATGAAGAGCCTCGAATAGGATGGTATAATCGCTTTGCCAGACACCCATACTATGGAAAAACTGGAGTAAACTCTGGAGTTATGTTGATGAATATGACTAGAATGAGAAGGAAGTATTTCAAGGTAAGTCACTGATACAGGTGCTTGGTTGAAATTTCTTTGTTTCCCCCCACACAGTTTTTGGTTTCCAATTTAATTTTGTTTTATTAAAAAGTAGATTAAACTATTCAGAAATTTTCCATTTATTTAGAATAATCGAAGAAGAGAGTTCATACTATTCTGTCTGTTGGAGGATTGTGGTAGATCAAGCCAGATGTCATTACAATGAAGTAAAATAACATTACACTAAGTAGTGAATTTCATCTTCCTAGATTGTTATTCCAGGTAGTAGTTGTCATTTCATAGTTGTGCAGCTGTAGAACATCTTGGGGGAACACAGAGATGTGGTTAAGAGCTTAAGACTCTGTAGCTTGTTTGCTTGGTTCAAACCTCTGGGACCTTGAGTAAATTTTTAATGTCTCTGAGCTTTAGTTTTCTCATCTGTGAAATAAAGATGGCAGATAACATTACCTATATCATAGGCTTTTGTGAGGATTGAGTTAGAATGGTGGCTAACACATAGTAAATGTGAGCTGTTTGAGAGCTATTGGAAGTTAACTTTAAAAAAAATTCTTGCATGTTTCTTACCTCTCAGATTGTGGGTCAGTGGAAGAATCAGGCTATTTAGTTTCTCTGTGCATTGTAAATACATATGTTGTATTTACCAATTTTATGTTGATGAGTTTTATGTCATTGTAGTTTGTGGGCTCTGGAGTCAAACTCTGTATATTTAACTTTGCCACCTGTGCACTTGTTTAACCATTAGCCGGTTAATTTTCAAATGTTAATTCTCTCAACTGAAAAGTTGATAATAATTGGACTTGTGTAGGTTGTCAGTTTAAAGGAGATCCATTTAAAATGCTTAGTGCATCTTTTCAACAAATGGTGTTGGGAAGACTGGACAACTACATGCAAAAGAATGAAACTGGACTACTTTCTCACACCATACACAAAATAAACTAAAAAAGGATTAATGACCTAAATGTGAGACCTGAAGTCATAAAAATCCTAGAAGAGAGCATAGGCAGTGATTTCTCTAACATCAGCTATAGCAACATTTTTCTAGATATGTCTCCTGGGGCAAGGGAGACAAAAGCAAAAGTAAATTATTGGTACTACATCAAAATAAAAACCTGCATAGCAAAGGAAACCATCAACAAAACAAAAGACAACCTACTGAATGGGAGAACATGTTTGCAAGTGACCAATCTGATAAAGGGTTAGTATGTAAAATATATAAAGAACTTCTATAATTCAACACCCAAAAAATAAATAATCCAGTTAAAAAATGGGCAGAAGAGAACAGACATTTCTCCAAAGAAGACATCCAGATGGCCAACAGACATGAATGGATACTCAACATCCTTCATTAATAGGGAAATACATATCAAAACTACAATGAAATACCACCTCAAACCTGTCAGAATGGCTACAGTAAAAAAACACAAGAAACAACGGATGTTGGCAAGGATCTGGAGAAAAGGAACCCTTGGCCACTGTTGGTAGGAATGCAAACTGGTACAGCCACTACAGAAATCAGTATGGAGGTTCCTCAAAAAATTTAAAATAAAAATGCCATATGATCCAGTAATTCCACTACTGGGTATTTTCCCAAAGAATAAAAAAAACACTAATTCAAAAAGATATACACATCCCTACGTTTATACAGCATTATTTAGAATAGCCATAAAATTATGGAAGCAAGCAACCCAAGTGTCCCATCGATCAATAAATGGATAAAGAAGAGGTGGTATATACATACAATGGAATATTAGTCACAAAAAGGAATGGAAGCTTGCCATTTGCAGCAACATGGGTGGATCTAGAGAGTTTAGTGCTGAATGAAATCAGTCAGAGAAAGACAAACACCGTATGATCTCTCATGGAATTTAAGAAACAAAACAAATGAACAAAAAGAGAGAGAGAAAAACCAAGAAATAGACTCTTGACTATAGAGAACAAACTGATGGTTACCAAAGGGGAGGAAGGTGGACGGATGGATGAAATAGGTGATGGTGATTAAAAGAGTACACGTATTATGATGAGCTCTGAGTAATGTATAGAATTGTTGAGTCACTATGTTGTATATACCTGAAACGAACCTAACATTGTATGTTAATTATACTGGAATTAAAATAAAAAATAAAAAGAAAATGCTTAGTGCAGAGCATGGCACATAGTAAGCACCTAAATGTTAGCTACAAGCAGTGACTTCTGAAACACCCATATAGACTTACTGTTTATCCCTTTATATCTAGTTAGGGCTGTGTTAAACATTAAAATCAATTATGTCTTTTATGATATGAGGATATATGTGTGTATATTTGTCAGATATTTTTCTTATGCCTCCTGGTGAACTGGAATTAATACCATTATTTATTACTGCATTTGTGTGTCTCATTTAAATCTTGGCCCCACTTAGAGTTGTTTCCTCGATTTATCTCTGATACAGGCAACATTGCTGCTTGCAGCATCGCCCATGCCTTGACATTTGAGTCTTAGGACCATTTGTACCCATCATCCTTATTTTCTGTAGATGTAGTAAACCTGGTTTTGTTTGTTTGTTTGTTTTGTTTTGTTTTGTTTTGTTTTTTAGCTTCCCTGTTTTCTGAACCTTTCTGAAATCTTGATTCTTTTCAGTTTTGTCTCCTACAATTGAATGCATTAATGAGGCTAGTGTAACCTATGCTCTTAACAGTGAACATTTCTTCAGGTACCCAATTTGTTAATATAGCTTGAGTTTTAAAATCTCATGAACCATAGGTTTTACTAAATAAAACAGGCATAATACCATGAGGTCTTCCTTTTTGGATTGTTAGCCTATGCACAGTAATATTATACCAGAAGATGGTGCTGTAAGATTATCTGCTAAGGAATAATATGACTTCTCAGTAACTCTTCATTCAAAATTCATAGAATTATGAGAAGTTTACTGTTGCAAAGAACCATAGAGATAATTTAGTATAACACCATTATTTATTGTCTCAAACGTTTCAAAGTTACAACTATCTAGTTCAAATCTATGATTATCTTTTACTTACTTAAATGTCACTCTTGAATACTTTAGCAGTTTCTCCCTTCTTTTTGTCGTGGCATGTTCTAAAACCAACTAGAGATGTAGATATGGGAGTTGAAATCATTTCAAGACTTTTAAACTTGTGTTTTCATCTGTGCATTATAGACTTACTAATGAAGGCTATGAGAGGCATGATTATACATTAATTCAGCAGGTGCAATTTACTTCACATCTACTGTCCTTGTTTTCCAAACCTGTTCTTGCCCTGTGGGAACAATGGAGGTTTGCTTTGTTTTCAGATGTTACTATATTTATGATTGCTGAGAGGTTTCTATAAAATTTATTAATTTTTGATTCCTTTTTTCATATGTCTGTCTTTGTTTTTCCTGCTTGTTCTCCAGACTATATCTGTAGCAAACATTGCCTTGTTTTTTCCTACTGATTCTACAGTTTCTGGCTCTAGTGATATAACTGATTACTTGTAGTAACTTTCTAAACTGTTTTGTACACATCTGTGAATGTTGCCCTATGGTTCTTATTGGATGAAAAGCTGTAAGACTACGAATTTAAGATAATGACCATACTTTAAATTCTTAATTTGCTTTGCTGTCACACAGTTCCTACAATTCATGACTGTTCATTTCCAACCTGATGCATTATAGTTATGTATTAAAAATTCAAATAAAACTGCTACTTTTTTGTTGTTTCTCATTAGGCATGGTACACAATGATACAGTCGTGGTTAAGCTGTTGCTTTGTATTTTGTTATGATTATATTTGCAGTCTTGAATCCCTGTTAGGATACTTCTTAACCTTTTTCTATTGGGAAAAAACAAAGAATATAAATAAAGCCTCTTTAAAAAAAATTTTTTTTAATGTTTATTTTTAGAGAGAGAGAGAAAGCACAAGTAGGGGAGGGACAGAGAGAAGGGGAGACACAGAATCTGAAATAGGCTCCAGGCTCTGAGCTGTCAGCACAGAGCCTGACACGAGGCTTGAACTCACGAACTGAGAGATCATGACCTGAGCCAAAGTTGGACACAACTGACTGAGCCACCCAGGTGCCCCTAAAAAATTTATGTTTTTAATTTTATTTAATTGTATGTAGAATAAAAAGAAAAGTCCCACCCTTACATACCTCTATTCCCAGTTTCATTTCTTTGCCCAAATGACGTCATAAACTTTGTTTTGTATTTTTCAGACCCATTAAAAATGTGTTTTGAAACAGATAAACATGTACATGAGCACTTACCTATAAAATCCTCTTACAGGGGCAGCTAGGTGGCTCAAGTCTGTTAAGCATCCAACTCTTGATTTTGGTTCAGGTCATGATCTCATGGTTCGTGGGATAGAGCCCCACATCAAGCTGTGCGCTGACAACTTGCAGCTTGCTTGGAATTCTGTCTCCTTCTCTCTCTCTCTCTGCCCCTGCCCTGCTCTCTCATACTCTCTCTCTCAAAATAAATAAATAAGCTAAATAAAATAAATTCCTCTTATATATCTTCAGTTTGCCTTTTTCACTCAATAAATATATAATTGATTTTTATATCAGTACATATGTGTTTGAGATTGCAGAGAATGGATGATTTGGTTTTATTTTTTTGTGTACTAGTATGAGCATGTAGTTATATGACTGACTGAAAAGTACTTCCTATTTTAACTTACACTTTCCTAGTCAACTATACTACCAGTGTGGAAAATTATGTGTTCATTTAATTTTTGGCCATTTCTGTTTCCTCCTTTGGGAATGGCTCTTTGTCCATACCCCTTGACCATTTCTCTATTTTTAAAACAGTTTCTATTAACTTGAACTTCTTTTATATGTAATTCCTCTTTTCTAAACTAATTTTGTATAGTTTTTCATTAGTTGTTTTGGATATTCTAGGTTATATAATTAGCATATAATAGTGTTATTTTTAACATGGTTTTTA
Organism: Panthera uncia; assembly: GCF_023721935.1. NCBI lineage: Eukaryota > Metazoa > Chordata > Mammalia > Carnivora > Felidae > Panthera > Panthera uncia. The sequence continues at coordinate 67,684,178 of NC_064809.1, read as the reverse complement.
TATATTTTTATCAAATATTTTTATAGAACTTTTCCTTAAAGTTATTTTCCTTTTTTTTTCTGAAGACTTCACTAGACCTTGTAATTTTATCTTTCATTGATTTTTTTTTTTTGAACAGGCATATTTCTTTTTTAAAAAATATTTTTAAAATTTATTTTTGAGAGAGAGAGGCAGAGAGAGACATTGCGAGTGGGGGAGGGGCAGAGAGAGAGAGACAGAATCCAAAGCAGGCTCCAGACTGTGAGCTGTCAGCACAGAGCCCAATGCTGGGCTCAAACTCAGGAACCGCGAGATCATGACCTGAGCCGAAGTCAGATTCTCAACTGACTGAGCCACCCAGGTGCCCCTGAATAGGTGTATTTCTTTATATATTTATATGTATGTATTTGAATGCACAGAATCCAATGAAGATTTGAAAATGGCATGGTACAAGGGGTTCACCAGCCCTGTGTGTTGAATGTGTTGCTAGTCATTGTCCTTTTATAATTCAGATTTCCCTTTTCTTACCCTAAGAACATTTAGTTAACATGCTAAATGACTTACTTCAGAGTCGTCCTTTCAACAAAGTATTTTCTTATTATTTCCTTAAATAAAACTTCTTTCAGTCATTGTTTTGGGGAATTCCTGATTATTTTATAATTACTGTGTTTACTGTGTTGAGAGACTTGGCACGAGGGTAATATGACTATAGCAGATAATATTCAGTTTAAATATGTAGCTTTTCCCCAGAAACTCTGGCTTTTCTTTCTCTTTCTTAAGGAATAGATTGTTACACCCCCATTGTGTTTATTATATATCTTAGAATAGCTTATCACAATGCCATTCAAACTGTGTATGGAGGATCAATTTTGTATTTTAAATTTAGTTTTTCATGAGCCAATATGTTTGTAAAAATGATGTATATAAGTTACTAGAAAAATGTTTTTTACATTTTTGTGTGTGTGACTAGAAACATGTTAGATTAAATATAAAATTATTCTCTTGAATTGCCATAAATGTTTCTAAATGTTACTCTTAATTTCTGTACTTAATATTGTGAAGGACATAAAAAATTCACTGTTCTGCACACTGTAAATTTCACTTTGAGGAATACTGGTTTAAGTCTGGAGAGTTTAAAAGAAGGAAATGAGTTGAAAAGGCTTAGTATTCAGCTCCACCGCTTGTCACCCACATTCACAAGATCCAGAGCCCTCTTTGAACTCTTTTGTTTCCTTGGGTATTTGACTTTCTGCTTTAAAATAATGAGCTTATGAGCAACTTTATAGAGACTGAAAAGGCAAATGATAAAATTCACTACCTGTTCTTGATTTATCAGTTTCAAGTGGATTTCTTTGAAATGTCAATTATAAAAAATTAGCAAATCAGTCTAAGAATGATAGTGATCACGGTAACAGTAATAGCTAACATTAAGTATGTACTATGTGCCAGGTACTTTTTATTTACACATTAGATAAAAAGTTCCAAGTACCTTATACATTAACAGGTTGAACCCCAAAAAACTCTGTGACATAGACATAGGTGATATCTAGACATATGATACAAGTACTAAAACTATCTGCATTTTAAGGTAAGGTCATAGTCATAGTACTTTACACTGTCACCTACTTTCTCTTTCCTATTCTTTCCTGACTTTTATTAGTTTTGTGACTTCTACATGCAGCTTCAGATGTCTTCTTTTGTTATCTTCCCTGCTCCCTACTCACATTTAGGTTTACATTGGAGTCACTTGGTTTTATAAGAGAAGAAGTTTGCATTTTTCCATGCTACTCTGTAATGCTAAGGGAAGAATGGGGAACTGTCCTTGTGCTGCCATTTGAAACATGGAAGCCTGAGCATTTCTTGATGTATTTCCCCACAGAATGACATGACAGCTGTACGGCTGCGATGGGGAGATATACTTATGCCACTGCTTAAAAAATACAAACTGAATATCACATGGGGGGATCAAGATCTGTTGAATATCATCTTTTTTCATAATCCAGGTAATCATTTAAATTTCTTTTATTCTTTGCATTTGTAAAAAATCAGGTAATATGTAGTCAAAAATGAAGAAATGCATTTATTTGACTTTGATTAATGGATATCACTAATTATGTTTAAGACAGAGTAAAACGTTTATTTTTAAACTTTTCTTCATGTTGCTTTCGTAGGAAGGGATCTAAATGCCAAACGTATTTTGCACTATTTTAAATTTCCTGTAAGAGCAGTATTTTTAAACTAAAATTTTTGCAGAATGTTCATTCGTGGAATTAGAGTTATTTGCTTTATTGTTTTATTTTTCTTCACATAGAAAGCCTTTTTGTTTTTCCATGTCAATGGAATTATCGACCAGATCATTGTATATATGGAAGCAATTGCCAGGGAGCAGAAGAAGAAGGAATCTTTATTCTTCATGGGAACAGAGGTGTTTACCATGATGATAAACAACCAGCATTTAGAGCTATTTATGAAGCATTGAGAAATGTAAGAATGTGTTCTTCTATTTTTTGAACTTTCTATGTTGAAATTCTTACAAACTTAGAGAATATGCAAGAATATACAAAAAATGTCCATATCCTTTACTAATGTTCATTAATTACTGACATTTTACATCATTTGCTTTATCATTGGTTCTCTTTCTATATAGACATGTTTTTTTCTGAACCATTTGAATATAAGTTGCACACATAATGCTCTTCTATTCCTTAAAGACTTGAGTGTGTTTTCACTAAGAACAGGGACATTCTCTTATTAACCACAGTGTAGGTACCAAACTCAGGAAATTTAATATTGATATATTATTTTCATGTGTCTTTACTTTCTTGATGTAGAACAGTTTCTCAGTTTTTCTTTGTCTTTTATGACATTGACATTTTTGGAGAGTAGAGCCTCTTTACCTCCTTCCGTATTAGACTGTTCTTTATATTGGCTTGTCTGATGTTTCCTTATGATGAGGTTTAGGGTATGTCCTCCAGGGCAAAACACTATGTAAATGATGTGTCCTTCTCAGGGTATCACGTTCACAGTCACCTTTGTGTGCCTGCCCTTCATTGGTGATGCTGGTTTTAATCACTCACTCAAAATGTCGTTCAGTTTCTCCATTGTGTAGGTTTTTTTCCCTCTTATGGAAATACCCTGCTTCTCATCAAAATTTCTAAACTGTATATAGCATCCATTGTTGGTTCTTGTTCAAACCAGTCTTTACTGTGGTAGTCACAAATTGATGATTATCCAGCCCTAGCTTTCCTTCTGCATACAACTTTGGCACTCTAGCATTCTCCTGTAAAGTAGAGCCATCCCCTTTTATCAATTTATTGATCTGTACATTAACAGTAAGAAGTCATTGATAGGTTTTTTTTTTTTAATGATTTATAATGCAGTATTTGCTTTTATTATGTTGATGCCTAAGTTGTTTCCAGTTTGGTCATTGGGAGTCCCTTTTGGTAAACTCGTGTGCTCATCTGACATATTCCCATCATTGTTTTGAATACCACTTCATTATTATTTTTTTTAATGCTTATTTTTGATAGAGAGAGAGAGAGAGAGAATGAATGGGGGATGGAAAGAGAGAGAGGGAGACACAGAATCTGAAGCAGGCTCCAGGTTCTGAGCTGTCAGCACAGAGCCCGACGGAGGACTCAAACCCACGAATCATGAGATCATGACCTGAGCCAAAGTCAGATGTTTAACCGACTGGGCATCCAGGCACCCCTCTTTATTATTTTTTCAACAAAATATGCTAGGCTCAACTTGTTTTACCTTCCCTGTCTTAACCCTGAAAATAGCTATCTGTCAAAGGAGCTCTGGTTTCTTTCAGAGGGCTCTGGGTGCTAGGCATGCTTATTGCCACAAGGGTGTCTTTGCTTCTGAGCCACTGTCTTTGCCACTGAGCTCTTTCAGTGACAGAGAGAGGAAAATTAAATACACACATATATGCATTCAGTGTATATGATATACAATCATGTACCCACACTGATGCCTCCACTGTTGCCCCAAGGCTCTTCCTGCTTTCTACTCTGTTTTCATGTTTTAGCTCCTTCCACAGTTAGAATCCTGCCTTTTGACATAAAGCACTTCCTATCTGCTTAATCTTACAATACATTTAAAATAATTTTAGAAATGCTGTATTCTTTGGTAAAAACCAACCTACTAAGAAGAGTTAAGGATTTGTTCCCATTATCTACCACTTTCCCCCCATACCCCCATGAGGGCATGTACTCAATACTGTGTTCAGCAGCTACTTGGATTAGTTTTTTTTCCTACCTTTCAGTGTGGTTATTTTATTCATTTGAAATACAGTTGGGTTTATTTGCTTCGATATGCTTTCAGTTTTAAGTTTTTTTCCTCCTTTATTGATTCGACTTTATTTTTTTATTTTTATTTTTTTTAAGATTTTATTTTTAAGTAATCTCCACACCCAGTGTGGGGAGTTAATCACAACCCCAAGATCAAGAGTTGCATGTCTACTGACTGACACAGCCAGATGCTCCTACTGATTCAGCTTTAATTTGATATGCTAAATGTTAATAAAAGTCAAAACTATATAAAGGTTTACTCAGAAGTATCACTTTTCCCCCTCCCCTTCCACCCCAAGCCCCCAAACCCATAAATTACCCGTTTCATTGTTTTCTGATTTGTCCTTCCTGTATATATGAGCAGATACATGTATATTTTGTAATACCCCTTTTCTTTTTTTTTTTGTAATCCCCCTTTTCTTACACAAAATATAAGCATACTGTTTATATTATTTGCTCTTTGTTTTTTTCACTTAAAAGTCTAAAAATTCATGTATTAATAAATCTCTTCCTCTTTTTAAAAAATTTTATCTTAATTCCAGTATAGTTAACATGCAGTGTTATGTTAGTTTCAGGTGTACAATATAGTGACTAGACAATTCTATATATCCACCACTAGTGATCATCACAAGTGCACTCCTTAATGCCCATCACCTGTTTCACCCATCCCCCCCACCCATTTATCTTTTTTTTTTTTAAAGACTGTATCCTATTTCAGAGTTTTGTGTATATACCAGCGTTTATTCAAGCAGTCTCTTACATTTGAACATTTTCGTAGTTTCCAACATATTGAATTCTGAATAATGCAGCAGTGCATAACCTTGCCGTATATATGTTTGTATTGATGGGAGATGTATCTTCAGGGTAAGTTCCTGCAAGTGGCATTAAGGATTGAAGATACTGCCTATTTCCCCTACAGAAGGATTATTTGAATTCCTGCCCACATTTTATGAGGAGGCCTATTTCCCAACAGCCTCATCAGTAGAGTGTGTTTTCAAGCCTTCAAAATTTTGCCATTTTGATGAGTGAGAAATGGAATCTTAGTTTAGTTTTAATTTCTTTTATGAGTGAGGTCAGCATCGTTTTATATATGTAAGGGCCATTTTCATATCTTTTCTTTGGTGAATTTTCTTTCAGGTCTCTTTTACCTATTCTATAGGTTTTTAAAAATAATTTTATTGAGGGACACCTGGGTGCTCTGTTGGTTAAGTGTCCGACTCTCAGGTCATGATCTCATGGTTCGTGGGTTTCAGCCCTGTGTTGGGCTCTGTGCTGACAGCTCAGAGTCTAGAGCTGCTTTGGATTCTGTGTCTCCCTCTCTCTGCTCCTCCCCAACTTGTGCTCTCTTTCTCTCTCAAAAATAAATAAACATTAAAAAAATAAATAATTTTCTAGACACATAGTTTATATATACAAAGTTCACTCATTTAAAGTGCATAATTCACGGCTCCTGGGTGGCTCAGTCCCTTAAGCTTACGACTTTGACTCAGGTCATGATCTTGCAGTTCATGAGTTCAAGACACACCTTGGACTCTGGGCTGACAGCTCAGAGCCTGGAGCCTGCTTTGGATTCTGTGTCTTCCTCTCCCTCTGCCCTGCCACCCCCCGCCTCCCTGCTTGCACTCTTTCTCTCTCTCCCTCAAAATTAAATAAACATTAAAAATTAAAAAATAAAGTGCATAATTCAGTAATTTTTAGCATATTTACAGAGTTGTGCAACCATCACCATGAGGGAATTTTGGTGTTTGCTTCCCCCCTCCTTTCCTGCCAATTGTTGCAAGTTCTTTGTATTTGAGGGACATTAGTCCTTTATCTGTGATATCTGCTGGAAATATTTTCTGCCAGTTCTACTTTGTTTATAGCATTTTTTGCCATTAAAATTTTTTTTTAATTTTATGTAATCAAGTTTTTAAAAGCTTTAAGAAAAATTCGTAATTAGAAACCTTTTAATTCTTACACTCAGGTTGTAGAAAAATTCACCTGCATACTGTATCATTTATTACATTTAGTCTTCTGCTCAATTTGGAACTTAATCTTTTGTATTCGGTGAGGTATGGACCTTTTCCCAAATGGCTATCTTGACTGAATACCCGTTTATTTAAGTCTGTCTTTAACCCAAAGATTTGAGATACTGACTTTATTATATACTAAAGTTCTGTTGTAATATCTGGATTTTCTGTTTTGTTACATTGGCCTATTTTTGTACTAATGCAATACTATTTTAATTATAAAGGTGTTGTGTTATGTTTTAATATTTGGTAGGGTTACTTCTTCAGAGCCTGTTTTTACTGTTTTCCTAGCTATTGTAGATATCTTTTTCTACAAATATTAACTCATTTTGTATTTTTATTGGTAGTGAGTCCGCTTCTTAGGAGCTGCAGACATTTTGATGGTATTGAGACGTTTGGTTGTTGAGACATCTTAATCAAGAACAAGGGCTATCTTTCCATTTGTGTCTTTCATGAATGTTTAATAGATATGTTCATATTTTGAACAGATCGTAAGTTTATGCTTCAATATTTTAATTTCTTTGTTGCCTTTGTAAACGGGATTTCCTCTTTTTTTTTTTTTTTTTTTAAACCCCCCCCCCCCCCCCCCCATGCTGGTGTCTGGGGTTTCCTTTTTTTATTATTATTATTATTACTTTTTTAATATAATTTATTGTCAAATTAGCTTACATAAACACCCAGTGCTCATCCCAACAGGTGCCCTCCTCAGTGCCCATCACTCATTTTCCTCTTTTAAGCATCTGCTTTATATTGACAATGAAAAAAATTATACTGCCCCTCCCCCACCCTTGCCTTAGATATCTGTTCTTTTTTTCCCCCGTCTTAACAATCCTCTTTTATGTAATTAAGGTGAGTTGGCAGGGAGCGATTATACTTTATTTTTTTTATTTTTCTTTTCAATATATGAAGTTTATTGTCAAATTGGTTTCCATACAACACCCAGTGGTCATCCCAAAAGGTGCCCTCCTCAATACCCATCACCCATCCTCCCCTGCCTCCCACCCCCCATCAACCCTCAGTTTGTTCTCAGTTTTTAAGAGTCTCTTATGCTTTGGCTCTCTTCCACTCTAACCTCTTTTTTTTCCTTCCCCTCCCCAATGGGTTTCTGTTAAGTTTCTCAGGATCCACGTAAGAGTGAAACCATATGGTATCTGTTTTTCTCTGTATGGCTTATTTCACTTAGCATCACACTCTCCAGTTCCATCCATGTTGCTACAAAGGGCCATATTTCATTCTTTCTCATTGCCACGTAGTACTCCATTGTGTATATAAACCACAATTTCTTTATCCATTCATCAGTTGATGGACATTTAGGCTCTTTCCACAATTCGGCTATTGTTGAGAGTGCTGTTATAAACATTGGGGTACAAGTGCCCCTATGCATCAGTACTCCTGTATCCCTTGGGTAAATTCCTAGCAGTGCTATTGCTGGGTCATAGGGTAGGTCTATTTTTAGTTTTTTGAGGAACCTCCACACTGTTTTCCAGAGTGGCTACACCAATTTGCATTCCCACCAATGGTGCAAGAGGGTTCCTGTTTCTCTACATCCTCTCCAGCATCTATAGTCTCCTGATTTGTTCATTTTGGCCACTCTGACTGACGTGAGGTGATATCTGAGTGTGGTTTTGATTTGTATTTCCCTGATGAGGAACGACGTTGAGCATCTTTTCATGTGCCTGTTGGCCATCCGGATGTCATCTTTAGAGAAGTGTCTATTTATGTTTTCTGTCCATTTCTTCACTGGGTTATTTGTTTTTCAGGTGTGGAGTTTGGTGAGCCCTTTATAGATTTTGGATACTAGCCCTTTGTCCGATATGTCATTTGCAAATATCTTTTCCCATTCCGTTGGTTGCCTTTTAGTTTTGTTGGTTGTTTCCTTTGCTGTGCAGAAGCTTTTTATCTTCATACGGTCCCAGTAGTTCAGTTTTGCTTTTAATTCCCTTGCCTTTGGGGATGTGCCAAGTAAGAAATTGCTACGGCTGAGGTCAGAGGTCTTTTCCTGCTTTCTCCTCTAGGGTTTTGATGGTTTCCTGTCTCACATTCAGGTCCTTTATCCATTTTGAGTTTATTTTTGTGAATGGTGTGAGAAAGTGGTCTAGTTTCAATCTTCTGCATGTTGCTGTCCAGTTCTCCCAGCACCATTTGTTAAAGAGACTGTCTTTTTTCCATTGGATGTTCTTTCCTGCTTTGTCAAAGATGAGTTGGCCATACGTTTGTGGGTCTAGTTCTGGGGTTTCAATTCTATTCCATTGGTCTATGTGTCTGTTTTTGTGCCAAGGGAGCGATTATACTTTACATACCCCTAGATGGATGCATGAACCAGGTCTCCGTGAATATGTTGGGGACCAAGACTTGGGGCAAATCCAAATGGATTTATGATTTTGCTTAATGGGCTATGTCTTCACTGTCTATGCAGCTAATTCACTGATACTTTGGGAGAAATACATGTAACCACTTATCCCTCATGCAGATGTACTCTGTTCGACTAGACTGTGCCTAATCTTATGTGGATGTGAAGACAGAACATAAATAGATAATAGTGCTAGTTTGGTTTAAGTGTGGGGGTCAGGAGAAGAGCTGATTGACCCTATTTTCTAGATACTTGTTTTTTTTATTGCTAATAACTGGCCTAGTACATCCTCATTAATAGGAATGAGAATGAAAATACTTAACTATAATCCGTTGTGACAGAGATGGTACTGAAACTGTTAAGAGCTTTTTGCCTTGAAGGGCCAGGGAAGGCCTCACAAGGAGGTATTTGAAGTGGGCCTTGAATGAGTAAGAGTTTTCCAGGAGGATGGTCTTTCTGGGCAGAGTACTGCTTGAGAAAAAGGTTCAGGGGTTTTCTACACAAAAAATGCTTTTTTCACAAAAAGTCCACAGAGAGGTCAGGTGTGGAGCTGTTCAGTTGGATGGAGTGCTGGGTTCGCAGTGGCTGGGATGGGGTCAGTGTGCTGGTGCAGGGCCAGGTTAAGTGATGATCTGCAGTGATAAGGAACTGAAGTTTTTTCCTGGAAATTGGTGTTTCTCAAACGTCGTGGTAGGCGCAGTGCTGAGAGCATTGTAGGCTACCATTTTGTGTATTTGCTAAGTTTCTTCTTCTATAAACTTGACAGATAAAGTTTCTGGGTAATCAGTTTATCATGATACAGTGACACCGAAGAATTATAAAATTTAGTGTTGATGTTCATTTTAATGTAGCAGACCTTGTATGCCCTCAGAAATCAATTTTGTATATTAATAATGCTTTATCGTGGGTTGTCAAAAGGTGATAAAAATGAAGAAAAGTACTTTTGGGATTCTGAGACTGCACGATTGAAAAGAAATGCATTCCTATAAAAATAGGATTTCTTTGTTTCCTTTGAGCATTAAGAAAATCTGTTATTGAGGAATTAAATCTCACGAGTTTTATATGATCTTTTCTTTTATCTTTGGTAAATATATACCTTTGAAAAGATGAGTAATGGTTTTAAGGCGATTAATTATGCTTGATTTTTAAAAAATAAATCTTTTAAAATATTTTTAAATACTGAATTAATGATTATTTGTGTTTGTTTTGGATCTGTATTAACTATTGCTATATGTTTCCATTTTTCAATTTAATGAAGTTAATCAGTCTTTTATGGTGCTCTTGCTTAGTGTTTTTATCTTCCCTTATCTATAATTCAGCGAGAAGTGTAATTTTTAAAAGCATTGCATTCAGACAAGGGTATTTATGTGAGTTTCAGACAGAAACTGAGTCATAGCCATTGAATGCAGATGAACAATTTGAATTACAAAGGATATGAACCATCTTTAAAATGTAAATGCATGGCTGTGTCTTCCAGCAAATCAGGTTTTACAGTCCATACGTATTTGTTAAATATTAGTTGTTGAGTGAATAAAAATATTAAGATTAGAAATTGCAAATGCAAAATGGGAACAAAACATTTTATTGCTCTATAAGGTATTTTCTGCTTCATGTATTTCATTCTGAATTACATTTCTTGGTGGTTCTGTGTTAACTTTGATTTACTCCACATCCTGCTTATATTTGCATAACTATCTCTGCAAGGGAGTCCTGAGTGTTTCCCTCCTATGCGATGGTAGTCCCCACCCCTAATCCATGGGTCATGTTTCAAGACCCCCAGTGAATGTCTGAAACTGTAGATAGTACTGAACCCTATACCTACTTGTTTTTTCCTATACATACATATCTGTGATAAAATTTACTTTATAAATTAGGCACATAAGAGATTAACGATAACCAATAATGAAATAGAACAGTTATAACAATATATTGTAATAAAAGTCACGTGAATGTAGTCTCTCTCAAAATATCTTATTGTCCTATGCTCACCCTTCTTCCTGTGATGATGTGGGATGATGAAATGCCTGTGTGATGGGATGAAGTGAGGTGAATGACGTAGGCATTGTAGCAGCGTTAGGCTATTGTTGACCTTCTCACAGTGTGTCAGAAGGAGGACCATCTGCTTCCAGACTGCAGTTGGCTGCAGGGAACAGAAACCATGGAAGGTGAAATCGTGGTTTAGGGTTACTATTGGACCTTCTTGTGTGTACTTGGCTCTCAGCATTTTGTTGGATTGAATTGCCATTTTGTCATCTTTTAAAAACCTGTTCTATTCTTTGAAAATGCCTCAGATTATCTAATTGTGGTCATCTTAGCCTCAATACTTATTCACTGCCTTTCAACTGACAGTCTTATGTATAAAAGCATGATCTTAAAAGTTTGTGTACTGGGTACTGTGCCAGTGAAGAAGGAGTGATTAACTGTATGAGGAAAGGCTTCTCAGAAGTGCAGACATTTGAACTGAGCTACAAGGATGAGTACTAGGCAGAGAAGGAAAGGTGAATGAGTCAGGCACAGCATCCAGTGTGGAAAGAGGCTTGTAGTCAGGAAAGGCCACATGTGGCCTCTGGGAAGGGGAGCACCTAGATGCAAGTTATGTCCTGCACAACTTTTTGGTGCTACAGATTATATGAATGGCAGAAGGTGCTGGGGCTTCAGGCTGTATTTATATAGTTGGAAATTTTGGTAATTTATCATCTTCTGTCTTAAAGGTAAAATTAGTTGTTATTGGGACTAAAATTAGAGCTCTAATTCATGAGGCACTGTTATTATTTCATAAAAATCTTCCATCAAAATAGTTTCTCAGGGAAGAAAAAATTTTTTAACCACAAGCACTTGGATTTAAATAACATGAAAATGAATTAACTGAATCTCAAGTACTTCATATTTGTGGGAATTAACTCTTTTTTTTAGTTTATTTTTATTTTGAGACAGATACAAAGAGCAAATGGGGGAGGGGCGGAGAGAGAGGGAGACAGAATAGCAAGTAGGCTCTGCACTGACAGAACCATAGGATCATGACCTGAGTCTAAATCAGGAATCAGACGCTTAACTGCTTGAGCCACCAGGTGCCCCTCTGGGAATTAACTTTTAAGCAGCTTTGTAATATTTTTATTTTATTGTCATTGCTGAGTAAGAAAAAGATCGTAGTTTGGTCTTCACAGTATTATCTGCCTCTCAAACACAGTTGTCCAAGCATGTGTTTTGTGTACGTTGAGATGTTACTTGACAGTGTCACTTGATAAAGGTTGCCTCGTTCAACATGGCTGCTGCTTTTAACCCCAAACAAATTTTAGGCACACCTTTACCCAGTATAGCTGTTTTCCCAGTTTCCCACTGTTAATTGAGCTTTACCTTTCAACAGGACTTTTGAAACTGATTTGACACAGTTTCGTATATTTATTTGGATAAGCAGTGCTGTGTGGTGGCCAGCAGCTTGTAGTTTTGGAGCTGGGGTTGAATTCTGGCTTGGCTACTTACTACCTTTGTAACTAGGAGAATTCTCTCTCCTTGCCGTAGTTGTTTGTAACTTAGTTGCTTGATTGTAAGTGGGGTAATTGTATTACCATTCCTAAAGTTGGTGTGAGGCTTAAATGCTTAATACATTTAAAGCTCTTAGGTGCTTTGCATGTAGGAGGTCCTTTAAACCAAAACAAAACAAAACAAAACAAAACAAAACAAAACAAGTCCAGCTTTTAATTTCTCCCAGATACCTATGTGTCAGTTATTTTCTTTCTTTCTTTTTTTTAATTATTATTTTCATTACATTCTTCCTAGTGAAGCTCCTCTTCCCCCCTTTGTTTGATCTTCAAAACAATGTTTATCTTCAGTGTATATGATTGGGTTTTGAAAGTCACCCCAAGAGTGATGGTTTCATGCAGTTAATGCTCATAGTTTTCTTTCTGAAGAGATACTGAGGTTTAGCATCTGTTTACATCTATACAGTGATAAAAGCCATGTTACAAATTATCATCCAAGTTCATCCTGTTTCCAAAGGTTGGCTGTGGCTTCCTGCAGACTCACTAATTGTGATTCAAGTGGTGCTTTCCTTTCCTTTCCTTTCCTTCCCCTCAGTGTCATGGTGGTGAACCTTGGGAATGACCTCAGGTCATTTGATCCTTCTGTGATTTCAGGTTCTGGATTTCCTTCAAGATCTTGCATATTTCACTGATACCAAACTTTCACATAAAATGTTCCATTTTCAAGCCCCATCTATCATTCTAATTGAAAAAATGCCTGGTTGCAAAGGCCAAATAAAACAATATAGCTGGTTAGGGATGCCTGGGTGGCTCAGTAGGTTAAGCGTCCTGTTCTTGGTTTTGGCTCAGGTCATGATCTCGCGTTCTTGGGATCGAGACCTGCAGTGGGCTCTGCGCAGACAGCATGGAGCCTGCTTGGGATTCTTCTGTCCCCTTCTCTCTCTGTCCCTCCCCAACTTGTGCTCTCCCGTTCTCTCTCAAAATAAATAAACTTGAAAAAATTATTTTAAAAAAACAGAGCTGGTTGAAAACACTAAAATCACAAGTTATTTCCACTTAGCTGCTACTACAGTATTTTTCAAAATATATTCCTTGGGATATTAATGTATTTTACAGGGAAAAAGGACTGGTCAAAAATACATTTTGGAAATAGTGGGCAAACAATGTTCAACATGTGTATTTTTCATTGTACTGTTTACGGCTTTGCTTTGCTTTTTCTTTCTTTTTAAAAAATGTTTATTCATATTTAAGAGAGAGAGAGAGAGAGACAGAGTGTAAGTGGTGGGGGAGGGGGTGGAGACACCGAGAGAGGGAGACAGAATCTGAAGCAGGCTTCAGGCTCTGAGCTGTCAGCACAGAGCCTGATGCAGGGCTCGAACTCCCAAGCCGTGAGATCATGACATGAGCTGAAGTCAGATGCTTAACCGACTGAGCCCCCCCAGGTGCCCCTAGGCTTTTCATGTGCCAGTGTGAGTTCCCACGAAGAGTGCATGATGTGCAGCAGCTCCCAAATGCATTTACCCATGGGACCCCTTTGTGCAGTTAGGGGCTCTTCGGGAAACCCTGAACTGTGCTGGCGTTTTACATTCCTCCCACTCCATGGCTTTCTCTCAGTCCTTTGTAGTACAGCCTCAACACTGTTATCAGAGTGACTTTCGTCCTTCCTTAGTGTCTCTCAGACACCTTCAGAACTTTTGATCATCATCTTATACCAGTACGTGTCTCTGGGTCTTCTCTGCCCCTTGTACATGTTCTTTCTTGCCTTGGCTTGGGATGCCCTGCCTCCATTACATCTTCTCTGAAAAACTTTCCCTGATGCCCCCAGTGATTTACTCTGACTTTCTCCACTAATGTGAGATCATACAGCCATTTAATTCATTGAACATATTTGTTGAGCATATATACTTTTTGTGAGACTGGAAGTTACCAACATTAAATTGATTGAAGAAGTTGTTTGGAGTTTAATTAAATTTTTATATATATCTTTGTCTTTTTATTTTCTTTCTCTAGTGTTCTTTTAAAGATGACAACATCCGTTCCTTATTAAAACCTTTAGAACTGGAACTACAAAAGACAGTCCATACCTACTGTGGAAAAATTTACAAAATATTTATCAAACAGCTAACAAAAAGCATACAAGATCGTTATGATAGACCACCAAAGGAAAGGTGATTCTTGGTGACTGCCAAATCAAATGAATTAAAACAACAAAATATCAGGGGATATGTGTGAAGGAATAGTCTTGAATGAAGTGTTCAGGAAGGAATTATTCATCTTCAGAATAATTGTTTTTCCTGAAGAAGTTAAATAAGCAAATATTCATGTAATGAAGAATAAGTTAAAGTATTGGATCCCAACAAGAAGACACTTTTGATCTCTGATGTTTTGTAATGTTATTTGCTGTCATTCCAGTATTGATGAAAACATTGAATGGTTGTAGCCTACAGAATTTGGTTGACTCTTCTCAAGTAAGTAAGAACAGTAGGGGTGTATGGATAGAGAAAATGTACCTCATACACAGTGAAAACACTCAAACTGTGAGTATAGCAGTAGTTTTATGTCAGCACTAACCTCACTTTAAATGTGTGACACAAAGTTTACAGGAACAGAACGTGTTCTGTTTCTAAAGCAATGTGATGTAACCGATGTAACTATTGACAATCGATGTGTGCCTTTATACATTTCATCTCTGTTTTAAACTATTTCTGTGACAATCATGTTTAAGATTAGATTATAAGTAAGCTGCACGTTTAAAACTGAGCTGTATAAGAAAGTGAAAAAAACGGTAAAAATGTTGGGAGTTTTTGTCTCTTTGTGTGTTTGTGAAACGTAGTATTTTCATTTGTATATGCTAACCTGTCTTGCCAAAACTCAGATCTGAGATTGTTAAACAGATATTTTTGGAAATTTTCATCACTTTAAATGAAAATTTTCAGCTTTACTGGGCATTCTGGAAGCAAAAGATCTGCTGATCATAAATGAGAACCTAACTAGTATACTTCCGTGATTGTGGAAAATGTGATGGACCAAAATGCATAAGCTGTATACTTCCTGTGAACAGTAGTATTGGTTACAATGAAGCAGGAAAAAAAGTGGTCCATTTAAACTTTTTTTTCCTTCTACCTCAGAATGGCTTTGCAAGATACTTTTGAAGAAGCAAATGTAGAGAGCCTTACTTTAAGTCAGTCAGACAACGTTCATGAATGATTTGGATTAAGAAGATTGTTCTGAGTATTAAAAAAGTAGTTTTGATTGGTTTAATGTACATGTCTTCCTTTTTTGAGCATCACTTAAGACTTTATTTTAATCTTGAAACATTATTTCTCTTAGTGTTCTTGACTACTCTCTAACGTAACTGTAGATTCTGAGTACTTAGCATGTACTGTCCTGCAGTGTATGTCTCACTTTAGTAAGTACTACATGGTTATTCTTTTCCCTTTTGATATCTTAATACTTAGAGAAGGGAAAATCATGAAGGAAGAATACCACTTGCGTGAAAATAGTGGTGATTAGCTTTATAAAGCTAGAGTGCCCTCTGTGGAAACATGACATATGCAGATAGACATGGTCAGTGTGGTTGTCCCCTGTCTTTTTCACTTTAGTCAGGGTCAAATTGAGAGAGGAAGGTGTAAAAAAGGCAAATTGGAAGTTAATAACCAGCCCAGCATTCTTCGAATAGATGGGTTTAGAGAACACAGCCTCTATGTCGTTGGCAGAATGCCATGGTGAATATGAGATCTTGTGAACTGTGCTGAAATTGAGTTTATTGAGTAGAAAATGAGAATCCTAGAATTTTGAAGTTTGGAGGGTACATATAAGATCATTTCTAGTGGCCCCCAAGAGAGAACTTTGCCTGTCTATATTAGACTCTCGTGGGGAGCTTGTTGAGTGTGGATCCCTGGGCTTCACTTAGGAGACTCTTGTACACTGTGTCTAGGATGGAGTCTGCAAACATTTTTTTTTAGTGAAGAGATTTAAAAACTACACAAAAGTAGAACAGTACAGTGGTACTTCTTGCCCAGATCAAACCCTTAAAATATCTTAACGATGTTTGCATTATCTATTCCCCTTTTCTTTGCTGAAGAGTCTCTTAAAGAAAATCCCAGAGAGCCTATTATTTCATCACTATAAGTACTTTGGTAACTATGATGACATCATACCTCCTTTGACTTCATTTACTATCCATTCCTAAGCAAATTTCCTTAATTGTCTCCGATGTTAGAATTAGGGTACAAAAATAAGTCCTATGATTCTGTTTTTAATAAGCACCTCAGGTGATTCTGATGTCAGCTAGTTTGGAACTATTAGGAATCATTTTGCCAACTTGAAGATTGAAGTTAGAATACCATAATTCTTGGCACAGCTGGATTACAAATGTGATTCTGAAATATTAGAGTAATTGGGGTTATTGAAAAAATAGGAATTTATATTATTAGTAAGTTTCTTAGTTTTAATTTCCTCAGTGAACAGAGAGCCTCTAATAGAGTGGGTTGGGACTGTGTAGAGCATGGTCATGATTTAATCCAACTGAACTGTATACTGTGGTCTCATGTTGTGACTTATTTTACACTGTCACATGCTCCATACTGTAGATCAGTTAGAAGGTTCTTCATCTGGTTTATTCAGACCTGACTTAATTGGGCATTTTACCATAAATTGGGGTATGGTGAAAACTTCCTACTTCAGGGGCTATATTTACCTAAAATTTAGGTTATTACAGAAAGTTCATAACAATAGTAAAATGAGTTTTCTGAATTTATCTTTAGATAGGGTAACTTTTTCTTTGAGAATTCTTAAGAAAGGCAGTTCTCAGCATTAATGAAATAAAATTGTAGAACAACTTAGAGAACATATTATATTTCTTTTCATAAAACAGTATATCTATGCAGTTTATATAAATTACATTATATAATGTTCTTTGAGTCTTTGTGTTAGAACAATTCTGACCTCAGAACGATCTCTGGGCTACGGTATTACCAAAGTGGAATGACTTCAAACTGTAGTCAAACTTTATTTGTATGAAGTAGCCATCTTAAAAGAACTTGGAAACCTTTAGAAAATATATATTGTGATTTACATTTTAAAGCAATACATAAGATTTTTTTCCTTGTGAGGAATAGTTCATAATATATAAGGTAACCCCAGTTATCTTTTGGACACTTTAGAACCTGAAATAATAGTACCGCTTATCTGTTGCTCTTTCGTCTTGCCTCCCATGAGATGTTACTGGTATAGTGGAAAGAAAACTAGTCTGTGTGTTACATCTGGATTATTTTCTTGGCCTGGGATCCCAGGCATTTCATTTCACCTTCCATGTGCCTTGGTTTGTAAACAATCAATATGCTCTTCCCACCTCATGAGACTCAGAAGTCGTAAGTCAGGAAGTTATGTGACTCAACAGAAATGACGGATTTGAATGCATTCTCTATGGTTTGTACATGCCACCCGAGCATTACTGTTGAGGTTCTGTTTTGTCATGTTGCCTCCTCTACATATCATTTTGTTTCCTTGGGGTGAGTGGATGAGTGTTTTCTGACATGTATTATATCTCCAGTATGAATTTGCTTATATTATGTAAGGAGGAGTTTTTAAGAAAGAGAAAGCAGAGCAGAAAGGGGTGATTATAAATGAATAATCAAATAAAGAGAAGGAAAAAAGAGAAAGTGAGAAAAGTGAGGAAAGAGAAGGGAATAAAAGTGAGAATGGCAAACGGCAGAGTAAGAGAAAAGATGGAATGAGAGTGGGAAAATCGAGAAGTGGAGATGGAGAGAAATGCTATGGAAACAGTCACTTTTTAGTTTAGCACCCCCTCCCCATGCAACTGTCTTCCTGGCTTGTGTTTCAGTTCATGAGACCCTCCAGGGTCAGGAGGGGTGTTGGCTTTCATAGAGGTGGGCAGCACAGCTACCTTGGTTTGATTTATCAATACTAGAGTCTTTTTCTGGTCACTCTACTCACTGACCTAAATTTAGTGATGATGATCAACATTGTATTTTTTTTTACCTGGATCCCAGTTTGTGAGCTAAGACCTGTGGAAACATGATGACAGATACCCTCCTTTATAATATTGTTCTAAAGTCATCCCAGGTGTTGGGTTATGCAAGACTAACCACATGGATTCACAGGGGAGGCTGGGGTGGAGGGGATGGCTTGGTTAGGTCCAAAGGGCCCCAGGAATCTTAGCAGCAGTTTTTTACATGAAACTGATAGGAAGCCAGATTTGGGAATCATTGCCCTGCTTTGAATGGCAGTTTACACAATAAATCACATCTATTTATTCCTCAGTAGACATATTTGCAGTCACACCATTAAGAATGGATTCAAGAGAATAGGAGAAACACACTGAAGGGAAAAGCCTGAAAAGATACCATTCAGTGTCTCTCAGAAGTTTGTACTGTAAGTAATAAATACTTTAATGGTAATCAGAACCTCTTTGAAGTGTTTTAGAAAGATCATGGATCTGTTTTTTGTTTTTAAATAACTCTTTTGGTTCCTTAGAGTAAATAGAGAAGGATAGGAGGGGTGCAATATTTCAGGTGTGGGGCCAGTTATCCATTCATTAAATGTCTTTCAAGTGTCTTAAAACAACAATTGCCTTATGCATTTTAATATTTAATAAAAGTAGATTAAATAGTGATTTGTACTGTAACAGTTATCCTTTTATACATTGCCAAAGCAACCCTTTTTTGCCTCTTAAAGTCTGGCTAAGCTGTTCTGATATTTGCTGTTTCCTAATTAACTGAACATGAAACCAGATTTCTAAAACCAAGTTATATAAACTTAAGACAAGTCTAAGAGGTGGCACAGGAATGTTCTTTTTTTTTTTTTTTAAATGAAAAATGACTATAATGTTAATTCAGATATCTAGGAATTAACCATGAGAAGAATGTGGAATAGCTGTTGGACTAGGTAGTTCAAAATTGATTATATGTCAAATTTACTTTTAAATGGAAAACAGTATGTCGTCACCATATCTCTTATCTCTACCAATAATTCCAAGTGTCTAATGGTACTGTTTGTTTAGAATTTTCTATAAACTCAATTTGTAAACAAAAGAGTGCCTTTGAAAAGATAGGGAAAAAAAATCTCTTGAAAATTTCTCTTATTACCAATACTGTGAATGCTTTTTGAAGGGTCTGTGGTCAGGCATTTTAATATCAAACTTAAGAACTGATGCGGAACCTTTGCTTATGTTTAGTTTATATATACAATCTGAATTTGTGAGCATATTCACACACGTATTACCATGCAACTCCTTGTAAAACATGAAGAGAACGCAACAGTGTTATTCCATTTAAAAAGTAAGTTAACTTTGTGATGGAAAATAGCTGTTTTTAACTTTGTATAAAATCTCTTCAGGGAATATTGGAATGTTGTGCAAAAATAATTCAGGGTTTGTAGTATACCTGTAGAATAGGTCATCCATTCAAGACTTAGCAAAACCCACATACATCATATGCATTGTCATCAGTGTTTGAGAGCTGGACCAATGGTTTTTTATGGATGCTGTAATAGAAGATCTATGAAGGGGATGATGGTTTGCACCTGTCCTTGAAATCAGAAACTGGAAAAATTTGCAAGTGTTTCAATTTTTCATAAGCATTTTGCATAAATACATTAATATTTTGAGTTAGTTTGGTCCTAAAGCTACAGGAAGGACTGTTGGTGTACTGTGATATATAGAAATTACTACCCTTAAACTGCCTTTTACCTTAAAATATTATGGTTTTAGGATAATTTGGTTATCTTCCTCCCAGTATTTGGTGTATCTTGAAATTTATTAAAGGGGTATAAGATGATAGATTTGGATGTAACCTGAGAATAATGGAAAGTTGCTTTGTTCTGTTGTAGGGGAATTCAGTTCCTCTTTTTCTTGAGAAACTGTATTGCTGTTGCTAAATAAACATGTACTTGATAAATGTTTAATTTCTTCAAATGATGTGTCTGAATTATTCTAGCAATCAAAAACAATTTTGGAATCTTTAGGGCTGAGATCCCTGATAACTAGGAGCCTAGACTAAGCAATTTCAAGATTGGCTATTTCTACAGCTGAACAGTGTCATCAGAAGCTAGGTACTGTCTGTTTTTCAGCATTTTCAGCATGTGAGCTTGGTCTCAACCACATGGCCACAGAGTGACAGCTAATATCCAGGTGCACATGACAACCAGAGGCAGAAATATACGTCTTTTTTTGCAAGAAGAAGGTTCTACTAGCTCTTATAGCCATAATAATGTCTGTCTAAAACAGCCGCTTTGCAAAGGGAATGCAATTCATTAACAGTTGGCTCAGACCATGGACATTTGCCCCAAACTTCAAAATGGTCTTCCCTTGAAAAATGGCTGCTCGGAGGAAAGGGAACAACGTTGGCGTTCTGTTAAAAGTTGGTTGGGTAGAAGGGTTAGGAGCTTGGGAGACAGCAACAGACCACACATTGGTTTACTGGCCCAAGTATTTCTTATAATTTCCAGGCGATTACTTTTCAGATTAGAGACCAGTACATTTTCTGTGCTAAAGGGTAATTTTGCTTTAAAAGTTGTCTGTTTTGTTATGATCTCACAGTTCTCAGTTTTATATATTTTATTATTTATACAATGTGTTTTCTAGTCATGATATACAGGGTTTTAAAAGATTATTGAGATGATGACTACTTCCAAGAAGTCTTTAAAAGTTATTTTAAGTTCATGGTGAAAAATTTATTAATACTTATTAGCAGTCTTTATCATGTTTTCCATTAAATCTTTTATAAGTTACAGAATGTCTCTAGTGAAACAAAAATTCAAATAATATGGAAGACTTAAAAGTATGTGAAGTAATGCAACCCCTATCAAAATACAAACAGCATTTTTCACAGAACTAGAACAAATAATTCTAAAATTTGTATGGAACCACAAAAGACCCCAAATAGTTAAAGCAATCTTGAGAAAGAAGAACAAAGCTGGAGGTACCACAATCCCAGATTTCAAGACAGACAACAAAGCTATAGTAATCAAACAGTTGTGGTCCTGGCATAGAAATGCGCACACAGATCTATGGAACAGAATAGAGAGCTGAGAAATAAGCCCACATTTAATATGGTCAGTTAATTTATGACAGAGGGGTCAAGAATATGTAATGCGGAAAAGATGGTCTCGTAAACAAATGATGCTGCGAAAAATGGAGAACTACATGGAAAAGAATGAAACTGGACCACTTTTTATACCATACACAAAAATAAACTCAAAATGGATTATAAAGACCTAAATGTGAGTCATGAAATCATAAAACTAGAAGAAAATATAGGCAGTACTCTCTTTGACATCAGCAGTAGAAACATTTTTCTAGATGGGTCTCCTCAGGCAAGGGACACAAAAGGCAAGGAAAAAAAAACTATTGGGACTACACCAAATTAAAAAGCTTTTGCACAGCAAGGGAAACCATCACAAAACAAAAAGGCAACCTGACTGGGAGAAGGTATTTGCAAGTGACATATATGTGATAAGGGGTTAATATTCCAAAATATATAAAGAACTTCTATAACTCAACACCAAAGAACCAAATAATTCAGTTAAATAATAGGCAGACACCAGAATAGATGTACCAAAGAAGACATACAGATGGCCAATAGACACATGAAAAGATGCTCAACATCACTAGTCATCATGGAAATGAAAGTTAAAACCGTAATGAGATGTCACCTAAAATCAAAAACACAAGAAATAAGTGTTGGTGAGGATGTGGAGAAAAAGGACACATCTGTGCACTGTTGGTGAGAATGTAAATTGGTACAGCCACTGTAGAACACGTTGTAGAGGTTCCTCAAAAAATTAAAAATAAAATTACCATATGATATGGTAATCCCATTCTTGGGTATTTACCAAAAGAAAATAAAAACACTAATTTGAAAAGAAATACGCACCCCTATATTTATTGCAGCGTTATTTACAATAGCCAAGATATGGAAACAACCCAGTGTATCCATCTGTAGATGAATTGGTAAAGAAGATGTGGTGTATAGAGATGTATAGATTATAAATACATAGAAAAAATATACATACATACACACCATGAAATATTGCCCAGCCACAAAAAAGGGTGAGAACTTGCCATTTGCAACAACATGGATAGAGCCAGAGGGTATAAGTGAAATAAATCAGAGAAAGGTAGATAGCATATGATTTCACTCATATGTGGAATTGAAGAAATAATGAACAAAAAAGAAAAACCCAGACTCTTAAATACAGAGAACTAGTGGTTACCAGAGGGGAGGTGGGTGGGGGAAATGGGTAAAATAAAGGGGATTAAAAGTACAATTACTGTGATGAGCACTGAGTAATGTATTGTTGAATTGTTGAATCACTGTATTGTATAACTGAAACTGATATAACACTGTTAATTATACTTCAATTTAAAAAAGGTATATGAAGTGAAAAATAAAAGGTCCTCCTATCCATGGAGCACTAAAACGTTTGGTGTGTATTCTTCCAGTCTTTTGTTAAGCACATATATATATATGGCACACACAGAGGTATGGTTGACTCCTACATTACACACTTCTAGCACTTGCCTTTTTTTTCACATATTTTTCCTTGTCAACACATTACATTTTTTAAAAATGTTTTCTATTTATTTTTAAGACAGAGACAGAGCATGAGTGGGGTGAGGCAGAGAGAGAGGGAGACACAGAATCTGAAACAGGCTCCAGGCTCTGAGCTGTCAGCACAGAGCCTAATGCAGGGCTCGAACTCATGAACTTTGAGATCATGACCTGAGCTGAAGTTGGATGCTCAACCAACTGAGCCACCCAGGCACCCCTCCTTGTCAACACATTAGATCCACCTCATTCTTTATAGCTGCTTATGTCATAGTAAATGTACTTGTGTAGAGATTAACATACAGACATCTGAAACATAAATGTGTAAGTAATGAGTTTTTAACTTTATAATAAATAACCACTGTGCCCATTTTGCTACTTAAGTGTAATTTAATTTACTCTAAGGGGCATTAAATTGTGGACAAACAAAACTAGTACACCTCAGGCATCAAAGTAAATGTCAGATTGTTATATTTTGTTTTTTTTATTAGGATCTTTGAATTTTATTTGGATTACAAAATCATCAATATAACCTCTATATAATTTTATAGACAATAGTCTTGAAAAAACAATAAGCTACTTTATTTTTTTATTTTTTTCCCCTTTATCCCCATCCCCTATTTCCCCCAGCCTCCTACCCACCTCCCCTCTGGTAACCATCAGTTTGTTCTCGGTGGTTAAGAGTATTTCTTGGTTTGTCTCTCTCTCTCTCCCCCCTCCTTTTTTTCCTTTGCTCATTTGTTTTGTTTCTACATTTGTTTATACTTTCTAGCTCTACTCATGTCATTGCCAAATATAATTTTATTTTTTAATAAAGGAAAATTTTTGTACAGTTTATTTAATACATACTAGTAAAATAAGCAATGACAGTATTTTTGTGACAATGGTGTGTCTGAATATTGTTACTTTATAATACTGTAGTATTGTATTTAATACAATACCTTTACATTATTTTTTTTTTATTTTGAGTAGTTAAGTTTAAAAAATTTAGTTGTTAAAATTAACAAAAAATTGACCACTTAATTTGCCTGTGCTTTTGCCTGTACTTTAGTATTTAAAATCTATTAATAGGGCCACTTGCTTGGTTAAAAGGTTTTTAATCTTTTAGAACAATGTGAACAATATAATGCAATCACATGCATAATTTTGTGTTTTCTAGTAACCACAAAAGCAGTAAAAAACCCTTGAAAGTAGTTTTAATAATATGTTTTACTTAGCCTGATATATCCAAAATATCATCTGGACATGTAATTGATATGAAAATGTTAGTGAGATAACACATTTCTTCCTTTTCTTTCTTCCTTCCTTTCTTTCTTCCTTTCTCTCTCTCTTCCTTTTCTTTTCTTTTTTTTTTAAATGTTTATATTTGAGAGAAAGAGAGACAGCATGAGTGGGGAGGGACAGAGAGAGAATGAGGCACAGAATCCAAAGTAGGCTCCAGGTTCTGAGCTGTCAGCACAGAGCCCAATGTGGGGCTCGAACTCAAGAACTGCGAGGTCATGACCTGAGCCCAAGTCGGTTGCTTAGTTGAATGAGCCACCTAGGCACCCCAACACATTTGTTTTCATACAGTAGCATGTATTTTTCACACACAGCACATCTCCATTTGAACTTACTACGTCTCAAATATTCAGTGCCCATTAGTGCATAGTGGCTACCATATTAGGTAGTACAATTCTACAATGTAAACTATGAAGGCAAAAACCATTTCTGTTCTTACTATAGTATCTCTGTCACCTAGTACTGTGACTGATCATGGTAGAACTCAAATTTGGTGAATGAATTTTAATTGAGAGATGTTTTATAAAATTGTGTTTTGTTTTGCTTTTTGTAAATTTGGACAAGAGTTTGAACTCTGACCATCTTATTTAAAAGACATTAAATGAAATTGTATTACAAAAAAAAGTACACCCTCACTGATAGTGAAAGAAAAACCAAAAGAGGTGCATTTTTTTTTTTTATGTAATGAAAAATTTTGTGGTAGTTTGTTTTGTTTTTAAATGAGAGGAAACTCTATGCTGGCAAGGTTATAGAGAATCTACTACACAGAACTACAGATGATAGTGTAAGGTCGTAAGATTCACATACCCTCTTAGTTCACATTTTGGCATAATTGGTGGATCACATACAAACATTAATCTCAAATCTGTACTAAACCTGAGTCTGCTACCGTAGAGTTGGACTTCTCCATGTTACTATAGCTTCCTTCTAAAGCCACACCCTTCATTTTGCACTAAATCCTATACCCTCTTGCGTAAACCCAAGAACATTATTGCATCAATTCTTACGTCTTTACAATTTTTTTTTTTTCACTCTACTGGATCATTTCCATTTCCAGCAAACTTCCTTGAAAGACTTGTCTATATTCTGTTTCCAATTCCTCTCTCATCAAGGTTATCAGTGACTTGTGTGTTCTTAGTTCCAATGTCCAGTTGCTAGTTATCATCTTATTTGACCTATCAGCAGCATTTGACAGACTTTCAAGGATGATTTTCATTGAAACACTTTCTTCAGTTGGCCTCCGGTTCATCATACTCTGTGTTCCTCTTTCCTCATCCAGCACTTCTTTGTGGTTTCCTTCCTGGCACTCCATCTCCTTCTCACTCTCTTAATGCTAGAATATATCAGACCTTCAGTGATCTCATCCAATTGACGTCTTTAAAAACATTGACTCTCCCCCCACCCCACAATTTCTGTCATCAATCAAGAGATATGTCAAATTCCAGACTTTTCTACTGCACATTCCTACTTGTTCTCTCTGCTAGAATACCTAGTATCCATCCAAACTTAACATATCCAAAACAGAATAGAATCCTTGATTTTTTCTCTTAAATCTGTTCTATTTAGAATCTTATTTATTTAGATGATGATAAATCTATCCTTTCAGTTGCTCAGGCTAAAATCCTTGAAGCCATTCTTTACTTCTCTCTTATTCATCCACATTCCACGCACAAGACATTAAAAATCAAACTATTGGGGGGCGCCTGGGTGGCGCAGTCGGTTAAGCGTCCGACTTCAGCCAGGTCACGATCTCGCGGTCTGTGAGTTCGAGCCCCGCGTCAGGCTCTGGGCTGATGGCTCGGAGCCTGGAGCCTGTTTCCGATTCTGTGTCTCCCTCTCTCTCTGCCCCTCCCCCGTTCATGCTCTGTCTCTCTCTCTCTGTCCCAAAAATAAATTAAAAAAAAAAAAAAAAAATCAAACTATTGGGGTACCTGGGTGGCTCAGTCGGCCCTTGATTTTGCTCAGGTCATGATCTCATGGCTGTGAGATCAACTCCCATGTCGAGATCCATGCTGAGAGTGGAGCCTGCTTAAGATTCTTTCCTTCTCCCTCTGTTCCTCCCCCCCTTAAATAAATAAATAAATAAATAAATAAATAAATAAATAAAATAAATAAATAAATAAAATAAATCTATTGCATCAACCTTCAAATGAAATCCAGAATCCAACCACTGTTTACTACTTTGCTTTCTACTCTGCTTGTGTGAGGCATCATTTTCTGTTGTTTAAATCATTGCAACAGACTCTTAAATGGAGACCCTGATCCCAACAGTTTATTTTCAACACAGCAGCTAGACTGCTCTTTTAAAAGGTAAAATCATATGCCCTATCTCTGTTACACCTCAGTGACCCACCATTCACTCATAGTAAAAGCCAAAATCCATAAACATCTACCAGACCTGACTCGTTCTGCCAGCAACCTGTATGTCCTGTCCCATTATTTCTCTAAGTTCATGTAATACTCTTTCCTTGCTCATTCTTCTTCAGCCACATTGGCATGCCTGACACACTCTCAAGGAGGAGATTTTGCATTGTATTTACCTTTCTGTGCAAATCTACCAAATATCTCCCTGCACAACTAACTCTCATCTTCTTCAAGTCTTTGGCTAAATGCCAATTCCCAATGAAGTCTACTGGATGAATAAGATGGCTGCAAATTTTTTGACTCTCCTCCTACTGGGGAGAGCGTCTGTTTCCCATCCACTTGAATTAAGGATGGTCTATGACTGCTTAAACCAGGAGAGTATGGCAAGCCAGCTTTGGGACTACCAGCTTCTTGAACTCTTAGAATCCTGAGTTCTCTTGTAAGAAGTTTGACTACCCTGCTGTAGAAACCACCTGGAGACATCATGAGACTCCATGGGGAAGGAGAGGGTCCCAGCTATGACCAAGCTTCCAGCCATCCGTGCCAAGTACAGACTTGTGAGTGATATCTTAAACCCTCTTTGACCAGTGAAGCCATATTGGATTCTTCAGCCCAACCCTGCCAACAGTTGAAAACCACTGAGTGACTCCAGTTGACGGCTGGTAGAACAGAAGCCCTCCCCAAATTTCTGATCCACAAAATGACGTGATACAACAAAATAGTTGTCACTTAAAGCCACTTAAAGTCACCTACACTATTATCTAAAGTTGCAATTTGTACCTGTCTCTGGCTTGACACTTTCAACTCTCTTTACTTTGCTCTATTTGTTTCTCCATAGTTCTTATCACCTAACATGTAATATATTTGTTTACTGTGTTTATTATTTATTATCATTTTTTAATCAACAATCCTTCCCCCTATTCACCAGAATATAAACGGGGATTTTTTTTTTTTCTGTTTTATTCACTGGTATCAACCTGGAATGTAGAAGTGCTCAATAAATTCTTGTTGAGTGAATAAGAAGTAATCCACACTTTATCACAAAATATAAAAAATATATATATAAACGATCTCAACCGAGCTGTCCAAGAATGAGCATGATATTTAACAAATGGTTTGGTCAGACTACACACACACACAAAATTCAGCCTGGAAGAAACTGTATCTTAAGGAACAAATTTCACTCAAGTGTTTCATACTATCGAACAACTTATTAAGGGTATGAATTCATTAAGGCAAACCTCAAAAATGAAATGATAAAGCAATCTAATGAGATTTAAAAAGAGGCTTTAGAAACAAGTTGAAGATCAAAAGGATGTCATTAAAAATCTAATAAACAAGAAAGGAACAGAAGACAGTTAAGAATGAATTTGCTGACATAGGGGAAAGTTTTAGCACAGTGAGTCAAATGTCACTGGAAAAAAATCATAACAATTAGAAAAAAGCCGATAGCACCACAGACTAGAAATAGCGCATGAACACATGGAAGAGAGAAAAAGAAAGTATTTAAAAATACAAGAAAATTTCCTTGGAATGAAAACTATAGTAAAATAATCAACAGATTCAAAGCACACATCTACTCCAGAAAATTTTGTTTCTGAATACTAACACCTAGATATATTCTGGTTAAATTCTTAAATTTTAAAAATAAAGGCAGATTTCTTTATTGGATGTTAGGAAGTGGATCACGTTCACAGGGGGGAAAAAGGCTATATTTTTAGACTTTTGTACAGCAACATTCAATAGACTGAGAAAATGTCTACAGAGTCTTGAATGAAAAAAAAATGACGCAAACATTTTATACCAGACAAAATCTCATTCAAATATAAAAGCAAGCATGCATGAACTCAAAAAATCGCAAGCCCTTGAGCTGTTCTTGAAAAACCTACTTATAAATGAAAGCAGTCAATTAACTAATGAATCAACATAAAGACCTCAGCAGTGGAGACACCATGATTAAAAGGATTTATGATGAACAGTGAATCCATTCAATATGAAACTAATTGGAAATAGTGGGGGTATTATGATTATATGCCAGAACCCAATATAATACACTTTGACAATCTTAATGTAATCCACAAAAATTGGGAGGTGGAAGGCAAGGAGGTTGTAGGAAATGTTAGCAGTCTTTACTATTAAAGCAGTTTAAAATGTATCATGATACCAATCTCATTTTAAATTATCTAAAGTTTTAGCCACAGAATTAGGTTATTTCTAATCCTTAATGCAAGGTGTGCTCTAAATTTTTGTCTATCTGTAGTCTTTCATTCCTTCATAACATGCATAGTATAACCCTATCTTATAAAAAGTATTTCTACCTATCCTTCTACCTGCATGTATGTAGAGAAAAATCTGGGCAATGATGTTCACCTGATATCAATCATAGTTATTTCTGAGGGGTGGGATTTGAGATGAGGATAACTTGGTTAACTTATTTTTGCTGAGAAGCGTAAGAGAAGGTAGCAGTGGGGGGAATGAAATAGCAACTCTGTCTCTCAATAATAACTAATTTTGAGCCAGTTACTTAATAACTATTCTTTCCTCCTCTATAAAATGGGTGCAGTAGTAGTCCTACTTCATGAAGCCATTGTGAGAAGTGAGTTAATGTCCACAAAATACTTAAAATAATGTTTAACATATAGTGAAATCTCAATAAATGTTAACTTCGTCTTCTATGTTTTACTCCTACTAGTCTTTTTCATGCTAGACATTGTTTAAAATATACTTGTATCATTCTCATACAAAGTGATTTAAAAAACAGAACAAAATCCTCACGTTTGGTTTAAAAAACTAGTTGGCTTCCAGTTCTCTTCAAGAAACATATCTGGTGACTTTAACAACAAAATGGTGATGTCGTCAGTAGAAAAAAATGCCCATGTCAGTAGAGGATATAATGTTTCTTTATGGAAAAGGATATGGAGACTTATGGACTTGATTGCACCAAGCACAGGATAGCACAGTAAGCTGCCTGGTGGTGGTGTAGACTTTTCAGTCCCCAGTGATTTCCATGTGGACGCAGAGTTTGGATATGACTAGCTGCACTAAGGATTCTACAGACCTTACCTTGCCATTCTTACAGGATTTTCACCTCCTTCTTTTCCTCACCTCTTTCTATGCCCTCCCATCTTGACAATTCTATAGGCTCAGACTATGTGCCTGCCCACTCATGAGCCACAAAATAATTCCAACATACTTCTGAATGCTTATCATGAGAATGGGTGAAGCTAAGGGCAATTTCCCAGGCAGGCCTAGCATCCCTCAAAATAGCCTTCAGAACTCTCTGAGTTTAAACCTACAACACCTAAGCAAAGTGACAAAGGAAGAAGGAAAATAAAGGAATGGGGAAAGACATAGAAGAAAAAAATGAAATCAAATGTAATATTATCAGACATAGTAAAATCAAGACTAAAAACTTATTTATTTTTTTATAAATTTATTTATTTATTTAATTTATTTTGAGAAAGAGAGAGTGAGTGAGGGGGGCACAGAGAGAGAGAGGGAGACAGAATCCCAAGCAGGCTCTGCACTGTCAGTGCAGAGCCTGATGTGAGGCTTGAACTCAAACTGAGATCATGACCTGAGCTGAAATCAAAAGTCGGATGCTTCACTGAGTTACCCAGGCGCCCAAGACTGAAAGTTTGAAATGGGATAAAGGAATTTTTAAAAATAATTTTGTATAGTAATCTACCAAAATATATAATAATTATTAGTAGCAAACATCATAGAAGATGTTTACACAGAGCAAAATCTCCCAGAAATCTATACAATTGATAAAGCCACTATCATATGGTTGATCTTTAATAGACTTCTTTCAGAATTTGCACATCAAGAATACCAAAATTAAACAGATGTATTCAGAAGATTTTAATAATGTAATAAATAAACAACATGTTCTATATCCATGTTATATCCAAAATATCCATGTTAGATCTTAATAACCTGCCAAGAAAACCTTTATAATGTGCATTAGGTAAGATTACCTGAGATGATATTTGGCTACAAGTGACAGAAACCCAAAATAGTGGTGACTTAAAGAAGATAGAAGTTTATTTCTATCTCACATAAATATAGGTTGTCAAGGCTGATTTGGGGTATTCACTGTCAATCTCCTTCTTGCCTGGTCCTTTGTCATGACCTATAAATGGCTTCTACCAGTGGCACAAGAATGTCATTCTGATTCCATCTAGCATGTCTGCTTTCCAGCTAGCAGGGGGGAAGCAATGGAAGGGAAAGAGCCTTCTCCCAGCTTTTAAGACAATTTTTGGGGAGTATCACAAATTACTTCAACTTACATTCCTTTGGCCCAGAACCTAGTCATATGGAAATACCTAGATGCAATGGAAGTTGGGATATTTTTACATATTCTTCACATGGACCAGATAAAAATTGTCATATCTACTGTAGAAGAAGGAGGAGGAGGATAATAAGGATGTGGAGGAGGAGGAGAGGGTAAAGAGGGGGAAAGGGAAGAGGGAGGAAAAGGAGAAGGGGATGAGGGGGAGGGGGAGAAGGAAGAAGAAGAGGAGGAAGAAGAAGGAGGAGGGGAAGGGGAAGAAGAAGAAAAAGGAAGAGGAAGAGAAGGGGAGAGTAGATACTGAGGGAAAACAATCACTGAGACACCTTACACATCTGAAAATGTGTTTTTTCTATGCCTCCTTCATTGGATAATTTGGCTGGGAATAGAATTCTTTTTTTTTATTAAACATTTTTTTTAAATGTTTATTTTTGAGAAACAGAGTGAGAGTGGGGGAGGGTCAGAGAGGGATGGAGACACAATCTGAAGCTGACTTCAGGCTCTGAACTGACAGCACAGAGGTTTGGAATAGAATTCTAATTTGGACAACAATTAACCTTTCAGGTTTGCATGACAGTGTCTCTGGAGAGACACAGAACATATAGATATTTCTTATTATTTCATTATATGTGTGTGTGTGTGTGTGTGTGTGTGTGTGTCTGTGTCTGTGCCTGTGTCTGTATATAAATTAGGAATTGGCTTATACAATATGGAGGCTGAGAAGCCCCACAATCAACTGCCAGCTGCCTGCAAGCTGAAACCCAGGAAAGCTGGTATAATTCAGTCCAAGTCCAAAGACCTGAGAACCATGGGAACTGATGGTGTGAATCCTAGTTTGAAATGGAATCAGCATCTCAAAGAGATACTTGCGTTCCCATATTCACTGCAGTATTATTCACAATAGCCAAGCTATGGAAACAACGTAAGTGTTCATGGATGGATGAATAAAGAAAGTGCTATGTTGTGTGTATGTATGTGTGTGTGTGTGTGTCTGTGTGTGTGTGTATTACATTATGTATATAATGTATATTATTCCATATTATTATTCAGCCTTATAAAAAGAAGGATATCCTGGCATTTGTTACTATATGGATGAATCTGGAGGACTTTATGCTAAATGAAATGAGCCAGACACAGAAAGGGAAATACTGCATGATCTCACTTATATGTAGAATTTGAAAAAGTTGAACTAATAATAGAAACAATAGAATGGTTACCAGAGGCTGGAGGGTGGAGGAAATGGAGAATGTTGATCAGAGAGTACAAAGTTTCAGTTATAAGATGAATACGTTTTGGGGTCTATTGTACAGCATAGCGACTATAGTGAATAATATTGTATTGTATACTTTAAATTTGCTGAGAATAAATCTGAAGTGCTTTCATCACATACACATACTAATTGGTAACTATGTGAGGTGATGAATATATTAATTAGCTTGATTATAGCAATCATTTCACAATGTAAACATATATCAAAAAATCCTATTGTACACCCTAAATAGAGTATTTGTGTTTATCAGCTATCCCTCCATAAATCTTGGGAAAAGAATCCCAGTCCATGAGCAGAAGATAAGATGAGATGTAGTAAGGCAGGAAAAAAGCGAGCAAGTCCCTTCTTCTTCCACTTTTTGTTCCATTCACCTCCATGGACTGGGTGATATTCACTGACAATGTGGAGGGCAAACTGCTTTACTGAGCCCACCAATTCAAATACTAATCTCATCCATAGGGTCCCTCACAGCCACCCCTAGAAACAATGTGTAATCTGGGCACCCCTTGGCTCAGTCAAGTTGACACACAAACTTACCTATCACATTATTGTTGAGATGTCTGATGGAACTCTGATTCTTGAGCTCTTAGATGTGGCTGAGTTTCTTTCCTGAAACTGTTAGGACCTCTTTTATGAAGATCTTTTTTCTTTCACTCTGATAGGTAATTTTCTTTTGAGTTCTGAAATTTCATGATGATGTACTTTAGTGTGAACATTTCCCCTTCAGTGTGCTGGTTACTTAGTAATATTTTGATTTGGACATTTGGTCCTTCATTTCTTGAAGGAAATTGTCTTCAATATTTTCTTTGTGCCTTTTATTTCTCATACTTTTAATTTCCAAGAATAGTTTTTTGCTTTCTGGATGTTCCTTTTTTTTTTTTTTTAATTTTTTTTTTAACGTTTATTTATTTTTGAGACAGAGAGAGACAGAGCATGAACAGGGGAGGGGCAGAGGGAAAGGGAGACACAGAATCTGAAACAGGCTCCAGGCTCTGAGCCGTCAGCCCAGAGCCCGACGCGGGGCTCGAACTCACAGACCGAGAGATCATGACCTGAGCCGAAGTCGGCCGCCCAACCGACCAAGCCACCCAGGCGCCCCTCTGGATGTTCCTTTTAATAGCACCTTGTTCTTGTTGCAAAGAACATTAATGAGTTTGCATTATCTAAGTCACAAAGTTTCTTTTTATTCTTTGGTTTTCCTTTCACATTAGATCGAATCTAATGTCTGGTGACTTTTGACCATCTTCACATATTTGATATTGAGGTACCTAAAAGTTGAGTGGAAGCTGTGTGCATGGGTGGGATTTATCACCTGATGGGCTTTACTATAGGTAATCTGTGCTGTTTTATTGAGAACTCAGTACCTATAGGTCTTTTTTCTGAGGCTGGTCAGATTCCTGTGAAAAGATTCTTCATTTATATGGTTAGAGCCTAACTGTAATATTGTGGCATCTAAGTCCGAGAAGGGAGCTATTTTTCACTTAATTCACACCCTGCTTTTAAGTTTATTTATTTTTTAAGTTCACTTATTTATTTTTGAGAGAGAGAGAGAGCACGCATGTGGAAGGGGCAGAGAGAGAGAAGATCCCAAGCAGGGTCTGCATCATCAGTGCGCAGCCCTACATGGGGCTGGAACTCACAAACTGTGAGATTATGATCTGAACCGAAACCAGGAGTCAGAAGCTCAACCGACTGAGCCACCCAGGTGCCCCATGCTCCTCCCCCCTTTAAAGTATCCCTTATCCACAGTTGAGGCTGATGTACCCAAATTCAGTATTTTTGCACAAACTCTCTACAAGGTAAATTCCAGGCTTCTGCCATCATGGAGGAATGACATTGTGCAGAGGCACAGGGTTCAGGATAGGGGTGGCGAGTTGAGGTCTAAGGGCTTCAGCTGATTCTCTTTTGTTGAATCAGTTCCCTACTTTCAGTTGCACCTTGTACTCCAATTCCTGGTATTTCTCCGGGATTCTTTGATTCGAGTTGCTTATTTCTATGTTTTCCCCATGGTCAACGAC
The DNA here is from genome assembly GCF_023721935.1 of Panthera uncia. Taxonomy (NCBI): domain Eukaryota; kingdom Metazoa; phylum Chordata; class Mammalia; order Carnivora; family Felidae; genus Panthera; species Panthera uncia. The sequence continues at coordinate 67,650,268 of NC_064809.1, read as the reverse complement.
TCCTTGCTCATTTGCTTTCCATCTCCTTTCCTGATTTCTTTGTTGTGTGGGTTTATGTCTCTCTTGTTTAACTATCATTTTAGTGGACTTTAGTGAAGAAGCAAAGGTAAATATGTGAGTCACTATGTTTAATTCAGCAATCTGTGGTTTTTAACATTGGAGTTTTAATTCTCTTTTCTATCAATGCTTCTCACTTTCTTCTGTAAATTTTTAGTGGTCCTATCTACATGCAGAAGACTCATTCAGCTAAACTCTGGCTGTTTTAAGCTCTCTCTGCTTCCAAAAAGCTCCTTACTCTACCCCACACATCTGGATTTATTAAAGGAGCTAAACTGTACTTATTGAACACTGAGTATGATGTTTCACTTTATATTTATTATCTTATAAAATCTTTACAACACACACACACACACACACACACACACACACACGAATTCATACTCTACAAGGTACTTTGTAATGTTTCCCTCTGTTTCCTTAATTTTTTTTAATGTTTATTCACTTTTGAGAGAGAGAGACAGTGTGAACAGGGTAGGGACAGAGAGAGAGGGAGACACAGAATCCAAAGCAGGCTCCAGGCTCTGAGCTGTCAGGACAGAGCCTGATGCGGGGCTTGTACCCACAAACCGTGAAATCATGACCTGAGCCGAAGTTGGGTGCCTAACTGACCAAGCCACCCGGGCACCCCACTTCTGTTTCCTTAGAGAATTATGAACATTATCAGTATTTATATAGATTTTTAGCATAATTTTAATGGCTGCATCATCTCCCATCATTTAGAGGATTTATTTGATCTATTTGTTAATTTTCCTGATTACTTAACACTGATTAAGTTTGGGGTGCTTCTGGTGATGGACTGAAGCAGTGAGTTAGTCAGGTGAAGGACACCAGCGCAGAGCAGAGTGGTAGTTGTTAAATTATAATCTTCCATTATTCCAGGACTTCTGGTAAATTCTCATTATAATCAGCTACATTTTCTCTGATGTACTATTATGAAATTAAGAGGGAAGCCCATTCCTCTGTGGAAGGACTAATGGCCACAGTGACTCGGCTCAGTGGCATGGTGATCTTACAAATGTCATTGTCAGTCAGAGACAGTGACACATGGACCTAAGGAGGTCAAAGCATAAGGGACCAAGACCCTGCTCCTATGGCCCATGAGGTGGCCCTGGACTGTTTAGACATAGCTAGAGGATACTTGGAGGGAGGTGGTAATTTCCACAGTATGAGACCAGGTGAGCAAGGTCTGAGAAGATGCTCTAGTAATTCAGGTGTTGACTAAGGGTATCATGGTCTATTTTATGTAACAGTATTCATTTACATTTTTGTTGTGGATAGTGAGCACTTAGAAAGCATGGTCCATGCCTCAGTCATCCTTGTATTACTCATGTCTAGAATACTGAACTAAAGTATGGTAGCACTGACATTAGATGAGGTATAAGGGCATGCCCAACAGCGCACAGAAGACAGGAGAAATAATGGAAGCCAAGCCCCTGGCCAGCAGCAGAGCCAGCCCCTTTGCAGAAGGAGCAGTAGAGTGAAGCAGCAATTAATTGATACCAGCATCTGGAGAACAGACATTGACCTGTATGCAGAAAGGAGAGGAATTTAGGAGTTAGGGAAGCAGAAAAATTATTCATCTTGTATATTTAAAATTCACATTTGTCTAGAAATTATAACTGAAGTTGGCTTTCGACAGGTTGCTTGATAAGAACATTTTAAAGAAGGAGAATGTGTCCCTCAGCATTGCAGGAGCATAATGAGAGCACATTCAAATTGGGTAACTGAGGAGAGTTTAATGAAGAAACAGTCTGTAAATGTGCAGTCAAGACTTAGGGAAAACAACCGCTGGATGGTGGAATACTCCAGGATGCATAACAGCGGGGAGCCATGATCACTTCTAAGCCTACAGGGGCAGAGGACAGAGGTTATTAGAACCCCTGAGAGCATCTCCCACTGGGCAAGTCCAGTTGAAGACCAGGTATTGTGAAGCCTGTTGATAGAGTCCTTAGAGGTTAGCCTCCCAGAGATGAGACCTGGGTGAGGGAGGCGGTGTAGAGTGGTCTGCAGGGGCTGGTGAGAGATACTCTGTACAAGGTGTCATTAGACACATGTGTTTTTGAAGAGATAAGCCTGGAGCTAGCCAGTACATGTGTTTATACCTGTTATCATGAATTTAAGGTAACTTTTCATTCTGATATGATTTCAAACTGGAAAATTTACAAAATAGTAACAGGAACTCCTGTGTATCCTTTACCCTGCATTTAGCCTCTTTTGCTTTATTATTCTCTCCCCCCACCTTCTCCCGTCTCCCCATCGATCTCTCTCTCTTATTCTAGGTTTTCCCCTCAACCATGTGAGAATAAGTTGGACACATTGTTCCTCCTTTACCGTAAACACTTCATTGTGTATTTCCTAGGCATAAGGATATTCTCTGACATAACCATGGTACAATAATCAAAATCAAGAAGTTTAGAAATGACACAATTCTATTTTATACACAGCTCATATTCAAATTTTATCAATTGTCTCAATAATGTTCTTTGTAGCTTTTTTTTTTTTTATGGTGCTAGATGTAATCTATGCTCATACATTGCATTGAGTAATCATGTCTGTTTTGTCTCCTTTAGGTGGGAACATTTCCTCCCTTCTCTTCATTTTTCTTGATCTTGACCTTTTTTTTTTTTCTATTATTAGAATATTTAGGCTAAATCTGTACTTTTGTATCCAGGTCATCTTAGAATTGATTCCCCTTCCTTCTTTCCACTTTCCTTCCCTCCTTCCTACTTTCCTTTTTTTTTTTTTGTTTTTGCTAAAGGTAAAAGCTTTCTTATAATAATGAAAATTTTATTTTAATAGTTTCAAAGATTGTTGACTTGTTTCCTTGAGACTAGAGTATGCTATAGGGAACTTCATTTATATAAATATTTATTGTAGGAGGCTGAGTCAATTAACCTACAGTTTAAGCTGTGTTAGAGGCAGTCATGTGATTTTTGTCCTAAACCTCAGTGGTAATTAATTCCCAAAGACATCATTGATCTAGACAGAAGGAACTTACCTAGTATAAATAGTGTAAACACCCTTAAAATTAGAAACATAATTAAAGAGAATTTCTTTTTGTGGATTATATTTATAAAAACTAAAGTGAGAGATTAATTATAAAATTTTTAATGTTTATTTATTTTTGAGAGAGACAGACTGCAAGCAGGGGAGGGGCAGAGAGAGGGGGAGACACAGAATCCGAAACAGGCTCCAGGCTCTGAGCTGTCTGCACAGAGCCCGAAGTGGGGCTTGAAGTCGTGAGCCATGAGATCATGACCTGAGCCAAAGTCGGAAGCTCACCCAGGTGCCCTGAGAGATTAATTTTAAACACAGTGAAGAATTTCAGTTTATTTGACAGGTGGTTGGAGATCATAAGAATCCCTGTAACAGTACTGGCTACTGGGGGCTGGGAACCAAATCATTTTAGGATTTATGTGGGAGTCAGAATTGCTCTCGTGTGGTCCAGGAACACAGAAAATATTAGTTACATATACATCAAGTGATGTATGATTTCTTCTTTTTGCTGATCTAGTGCCTATTACTAGAGCCCAACTGACTACTGTTAACTAAACATCTGCTGTATGCCAATACTTCATAATTCTCTACCTTAATCCTCACAATAATCCTGTTAGTTAACCTCTTGCATAGATGTAGAAACCAAGGCCCAGAGAGGATAAGTAACTGGATGTACTCTACTGGATGTCGCAAAGCTGATCCTGGAATCTAGAGTTTGGTGAATCCAAAAACGTGTGTTCTTAACCATTATGTTAAGAGGTCCATAGTAAAATAATTTGCAAGAGCTGTTTAAGACAAAATTACATTGATTTCTTCATTGTAAGACTTGTCAGAATTTTTATCATGCAAATGAACACTGGAAATTTCCAAGAAGGGCAAAGAGTATGCAGCAGTTCCGGAACTCGTAGAGTAGTGCCGTCTTATCTGTGGGGGATACGTTCCAAGTCCTCCATGGGTGCCTGACACCACAGATAGTACCAAACCCTATATATACTCTGCTTTCTCCTTTACATACTTTCCTATGGTAAAGTTTAATTCATAAATTAGGCACAGTAAGAGATTAGCAACAACGATAAAATAGAACAATGGTAACAATATATTGTAGTCAAGTTCTGTGAACATGGTCTCTCTCTGTCTCAAAACACCTTGCACTGTACTCACCCTTCTTCTAGTGATGATGTGAGATGACAAAATGCCTCCGTGATGCGATGAGAGGAGGTGAGTGGCATAGGCAGTATGATGCAGCATTAGGATACCAGTGAGTTTCTGACCATCCATCAGAAGGAGGTTCATCTCTAGGCCTGGGCTAATAGGCTGGAGCTGACAGCAGGTCACTGAAACAATGGGATGGGAGACCTTAGATCAGGGGGACTACTGTATAGTCAGTCACAGAAGCCTTCCCCCC
>NC_064809.1:67626796-67645796 GCF_023721935.1 Panthera uncia | reverse complement strand
GATAACTGAATGTCCATTCACACTTTTGCGCAACTAATCTTCAGAACAGGGTTGATGGCAGGGACTGGGGGAGGGGAAAATTGGTGGTGGGCATTGAGGAGGGCACTTGTTGGGATGAGCACTGGGTGTTGTATGTCAGTGATGAATCTACCCCCAAAACCAAGAGCACACTCTATACACTATATATTAGCCAACTCGACAATAAATTATGTTAAAAAAATTAAAAAATGATAAATTTTGTATTTTACTATAAATTTTTAAAAAGTCCAGGGTTGCCTGGGTAGCTCAGTTGGTTGAGTGTCCGACTCTTGATTTTGGCTCAGGTGAGATCCCAGGTTCGTGGGATCCAGCCCTGCATCAGGCTCAATGCTGAGTATGGAGCCTGCTTAGGATTTTGTCTCTCTCCCTCTGCCCCTCTCCCCAGCTGGTATGCGCACGTGAGCTCTCTCTCTCTCTCTCTCTCAAAAAACAAACAAACAAACAAACAAACAAACAAAAACAAAAAACAAAATAAATACACAGGGATCAACACATCTTCAGCTTCTCATTCCAGACTCTAGTTTGAGTAGAGAGTTTCTCTTGTCTCAGTATTACCACCTTATTAGCATGATGCTTCTCAATAAAATGCCGTAAAACCAGCTTAGGGAAAAATTGCCATCAGTGGAGAAAAGACAAAAATTCCAAGGCCAGGCTTTGCTTTCAAAAGTTACTTTTATTTTTATTTTTTTAAATTGAGTTTGTTTATTTATTTTGAGAGAGAGAGAAAGTCCAAGTGGGGCAGGGCCAGAGAAAGAGGCAGAGAGAACCCCAAACAGGCTCCTCACTGACAGTGTGGATCCCAATGTGGGGCTTGAACTCATGAACCATGAGATCATGATCTGAGATGAGACCAAGAGCTGGACACTTAACCAACTGAGCCACCCAGGTGCCCCTCAAAATTTACTTTTAAAGGGAAAGTGTTATTCTTATTTTTATTTACATTGTATCAATTTGCAATTTAGTTTAGGTCAGTTGATGAGCAAAACATCTTAGACATGTTTTCAATTCTATTCAGATATTACCGGTCCTTTTTTTGAGAGAGAGAGAGAGCAAGAGTGAGCACAAGCGGGAGAGAGGAACAGAGGGACAGTCTCAAGCAGGCTCCACGGTCAGTGTGGAGTCTGACACAGAGCTTAAACCCATGACTCTGGGATCATGGCCTGAGCCGAAATCAAGAGGCAGATGCTCAGTTAACTGAGCCACCCAGGTGTCCCCAGATATTACTTGTGATGTAACTATGTTTACTGTAATTTTGAAAAATAGAAGAAACTTGCTTTACATGAAGGAAAAAAAAAAACCAAGAAAAATATAATTTTATTTGGAACAGTAAAGTTCAAAACATCCACAATTTGTCCTCCTCTCTTGTCCTCCCTCCACCACCAGCTCTCACTGCCCAGTGCAGTTTTATATCTGTACTCACAGGGACAACACTAATGGCGAAGCTGGAGCTATGTGTGTATTTTGGCAGATGGCCCTGTGTATGTTAGAGCAGCACAAAGAGTCACTAAATTGGTAGCAATATCAGGAGAACAGAAAAATTCCCCAGCGAACATTGTGTGTCACAAGTGAAGACCTGAGAAGGTCTGAATTTTTCATCTTGAATAACATATATGGAAATAATTCTGTTTTATCCGTCATGTCACAGAGAAGTATCATACATTTTTATGCTTAACATAAAGTTTCTGAGTAACAGAAAGGCCACTGGGTAGTAAAGACCAAAAAACACAGTCAGGATTTTGGAAAGTATTTCCTTCCATCGACCTGGAAGCCGACGGAGCAGAAATAATAGGAATCAGGGTGATACAACTGAGGCATGTTTGTAAGTTCACATTGCTCCGTCTGTGGCCAGTTTGAAAAGGTAATAACAGAACACCATTGCTCGTTCCAGGTTCAAGGCGGGTGGGGAGACCCCACCATGTAATAAAATGAGAGGTAAGTGATATGTTCTGGGGTTAGCAATAAAAGGAGGCAGATGCTCTGACAGTAATGTTGGTATACCCAGGGAGGCATCAAGGATCTCGCAGGATGATTCTTCCTTAGATTAGCGCTGCGCAGTTAAGAATAATTGAATTATGGGTGCTGCTTGTGAGGCTTGTATCATTTGTCTTGTTGATAGTAACTCCAAAATACACCCACATGTGAATTAATTCGCTGATAGTTATTGAAGGAGGAGTAAAATGGTACAGCAGGCTAATCAGAAGGGCTGGACAAGGGGGGCTGAAAGCTCTACTTCATTTGCATGTGATGACCCACTACACTGTGTAGTATGGTGTTGAGCAGCTCATCTGACCTCTCTGCCTCAGTTTCTTAGTTGGTGAAGCTGGAAAACGCATGCAGTTCAGACCTACATAGCCTTCGGCTCATCTCAAAAACCCATACTGAACACCAGTGTCAAATTTATGGGCCCCAAATTCCACTTTGATCACGTAGAAATAAAAAGGGACACTTCGCCCTGCTTCCAGTATGATTAAGCACTTCATGTACAACAGCCACATAAAACATATAACTCTGACATAAGCCAAAAATAACAAAGTCACCCTGACTGAGTTTGATCCCTGCATAGCAAAACCTTGACTATTTCCTGCAAACTGTTTTCTACTTGATATTTTCCAGGCTGGTGTCTGAAGATACATCATGTCTGCTTGGATATAATAATCGTGTAAGAAAGTTACTGTTTTTTCCTCATGAATAGACTAATGTAAAGCTGGTAACCTGGGTAATTTTGCAGTTTGAAATTTAATAATTTGGCCAGCCAGTTCTTCTGAAGTCTGACTCTCTGCCCTTTTGGAAAATATTTATTTTCCTTCGTAAATGCTTCTTTCCGTCTCTTCCTTTGACAATCATCTCAAAAGCCTTTGTACAAAGCTGCTAATCATTTCTTGTTATTTATCAATCAAATGCAGATTCCTTTGGCTGATATGTCACAGCTGCTGAAATCGAACCTTGAATTCTTTCTCCACATTTTTGTCCCATCATTTCCTCACATGAATCCTATAGCAGCCAGGTAGACCATGATGCCTGGATTTTCATCTCTGCACCTTTACTCATACTGCATTTTCCAGCTGTAAGATCTCCCACACATCTCTTTATCAATGCAAATCATATCCATCTCTCCAGGCACAGCTTAGTCTCTGTACTATCCACAAAACCTCCCTGGGTAGCTCACAGTACTTTTCCTTCTCTCAATTCATTGTCTGGGCCACTCAGCACTCAACCATTTGTTGTTGTGTGAAGTATTTTGCACTAACATTTTACGCCTGCATGCCCCATCTCTCCAGATAGATGTTGACCTTCAGTCCTTAAGTAAAATAGGCTTTTCTAAAGCAGTTCTGATATTCAAGCCGGGGCTTGAAAACAGTACTATATTGTTTTCTCTGCGTTTTACATAATTGTAATTGCATTTTTTTAATGTTTATTTATTTTTGAGAGAGAGAGAGACAGAGTGCAAGTGGGGGAGGGGCAGAGAGAGAGGGAGACAGAATCGGAAGCAGCCTTCAGGCCCTGAGCTGTCACCACAGAGCCCGGCATGGGGCTCGAACTCACGAACCATGAGATCATGATCTGAGCCCAAGTCGAATGCGTAACTGACTGAGCCACCCAGGCATCTCTGTAATTGCATTATTGAGATGTGGAATAAATTGGGGATATAAACCACTTTTAATAATTCTATGCCAAACTCCACTTTACAACTTCTACCAACACCTTGGGCGGAGTCCATATTTTTATAGTCACTTTCTGTTATTAAAACACTCTAGTCTAAAAACTTCAATTGCACATGTGATTCAAAACTCTCCCCCGGTGCCAGTCACACTTGTTATCTTCTGTTTTCTATCTGGAACATGGGGAAAGGGATAGGGGGAAATGTCACACACTTCTCTTCTTTGGGTGATGGCAATCTTCTCCTTCTTGCTTTTCTGGGATGCTGATGGGAGATGACACCCTCTTAGTAGAGTGTAAATGCTGACTTCCTGGTGGGTCTCCCCACTGCTGAGTTCCCTGGTGGGATCTCTAGTTTCAAGTCAGCCTCTTCCCTTGACCTCTTCTTGCTACTGGACCCCTCTCCTGGCAGATGGCTCCCTTGGGTGCTATCTGGTCTGATGACCAGCCCAGGTACTTTCTGTGGTTCCACCAGATGCATAGAGAAGTCCTGCTATTCATACCAGACGGTGCAACTGCTGACCCCATTCTTGCCCTTCTGTCGGTCCTGTTTCTTTTCTCACCTGGTCGCGTTCCCCTGCTCAGGCTGCTGGGGAGCAGATCTGTAAGACCTCTTTCTTTCTTTCTTTCTTTCTTTCTTTCTTTCTTTCTTTTCTTAAAAATTTCTTAATGTTTATTTATTTTTGAGAGAGAGACAAAGCATGAGCAGTGGGGGAGGGGCAGAGAGAGAGGGAGACACAGAATCCGAAGCAGGCTCCAGGCTTCGAGCTGTCAGCACAGAGCCCAATGCAGGACTCAAACCCATGAACCGAAAGATCATGACCTGAGCCAAAGTCCAACGCTTAACTGACTGAGTCACCCTGCAAGACCACTTTCTAAGCAGATGTTAAGTGGAGAAGGAAATGGCAGTGCCCTTATTTATACGCACCTGCATTTTTTAAAAAACTTGGGGCCCCCTCCCATCAATCCTTGACCTATATATCTGTTGAACAACAAGATACCAATTTTGTGACGCTATTTTTCTAAGAGAGGCTCTTTGTAGAAATTATTCCCGATCAAAGTTATAAAATGAATAGCTGTGTCATTTCCAAATAAGGTAATTCTAATGAAAACCTAAGGTCTCCTCAGGCATTTTACTATATTATTAAAAGCACGGGATTCTTCATTTTACTGCAGGACAGACTATTCCAACAGTTTATTTTCAGTCCTGAACATTTCTAAACTTTATGGTGTATAAATTCCATTCTATTAGAGACAGTTTGGGACATCTGCCTAAATTCCAGGCATCCTTCAGACAATCTTATTATATTTTATAGTCACCCATTCCCCCCATAAACTTTTCAGTTTAATTTTATTTCCAATTAGTTTTTTGTATGTGTGTTCTACTCCATCATCAGTGTAAATTTTTTCCCCCTGGATTTTTACTTTGGAGTCACTATATGCTTCTTCTGTGCATTGTAATTTTGTATTCTCTATCTGGTATTTCCAAATGCTGAAGTCCTTGAGGCCTAATTGAGGGCAGTTATGCATTAGAAAGAATGACTGTTACATTTGATCTGGGTTTTCTAGGTATCTTGTAGGAGAATTTTTGATGATTGCTAGCCTGTTATTCTTTGAAATTTCAAATCCTACCTACTTGTATTACGGAATTTTCTTCATATCTTGTTCTAAAGCAGTATAATAATAAAACCTACTGTTTATCAAATGCCTTTTATGTGCCAAGTACTTTATATCTGTGGTCCCCATTTTGTGGTCATCTTTGTGGTCTAGCAGTGATCACTCTATATAAATAGAAACCTGTTACCCTCTGTGTCTACCTCTTGTGTGTATTCTGTATAGTGATATGATATTGTGATGTACAGTAAAGAGATGTGTATTTAGTCCTCATCTTGTTGAGCTTCTAAAACCCTTGGAATTTCCTAATGATGAGAACATTAAAGGTGTCTCTTGTTATGTTATCGAGGTGGTTTTGAATCCCCCCACTAAGGATGAGTGAGGGCTGATTTTCAGGAGAACAAACCATATAATTAGAGGGCTGGAAATTGTAGTCTTAACATCCTTACCTCTGAGGAGGAGAGAAGTTCTGGAGGGTGAATCAGTCATTAATGGCCAGTGATTTAATTAGTCATGACTATGAAATGAAGCCACTATAAAAACCTGAAAGCATGTGGTCTGAAGATCTCCTGGGTTGGTGAACATGTGGAGATTCAAGAAGAGCAGCATGCCTAGAGTTCTTGGTGCCATTTCCCCATACTCTGCCCTAAGCACCTCTTCTAACTGGCTGTCCCTGAGTTATATCCATTTATAAATATCCATTTATATCCATTTATAATTGCTTCCAAGCAATAATCTAGGAAGTGAAAAGTCTCTCTGAGTTCTGTGAGCCATTTTAGGAAGTTAATCAAGCTCAAGGAGCCGGGTGTGGGGGATTTGGAAACCCCATAGTAGGTGACAGCACAGGTGACAACCTGGACTTGTGATTGGTGTTTGATGGGGGGTGGGGAGGCTTGTACGACTGAGCCTTAACCTATGGGATCTGATGCTATCTCTGGGCAAATTGTGTCAGAATAGAGTTGATTTAGCAGGTATTGGAATTCACCTCCCCACCCATTGGAATTGGGCACAGAATCTTTTTTTTTTTTTTTTTTAATTTTTAAATGTTTATTTATTTTTGAGAGAGAGACAGAGTGCAAGTGGGGAAGGGGCAGAGAGAGGGGGAGATACAGAGTCTGAAGCAGGCTCTAGATCTGAGCTGTCAGCACAGAGTCAATGCGGGGCACGAGCCCATGAACTGTGAGATCATGACCTGAGCCGAAGTCAGACGCTTAACTGATTGAGTTACCCAGGTACCCCATGGGTGCAGAATCCTACCTGGTGATGAGAAGTGGGATTACAGTCAGAATATTAGAAGTGGTCATAATGGTATGTAATTATTTTACTTTTCTGCTTTCTTATTTTCCTGTTCCACTATAATGTAAATTGCAGAAAGATAGGGACCATGCCTATCTTGTTCTTAATTCAATTTCTAGTGTCTATGTGACTAGTGAGCACTTGTTAAATATTTGCATATAGATAAACATAGTGTATGCTGTAGGTATATTGTGCCTATTTTCAGATGAGGACCTAGGTCCGTTGAAGTGAAGTGACTTGTACAAGGTTATAAAGGTAGTCAGTGATGTGTGATAAAAGATCAGATGCCAAAGTCCATTCCCCCCTGCCATTTGGGAAGCTATTTCTTTCATTAGTTTCTGGGAAGTCAAGGTGAATAGCTAAATTATGAAAGTGGTTTGATTAACTGATAACTGAAATAAATTCTTCACATCATTAATTTCAAATTATACTTAATTTTAATACTGTTCAGTGATTTATATTGTAAAGAATTAAGGCAATTTTATAGAGTCAGCATGTCAGAGTAAAATTTCCAAGCCCTGTTGATTGTACTTTGTGCCGATTTTTGTCGTATTTCTGAAAAGTAGATAGCATTTATTTTGGAAAGTATGTTTTGAGTTATCATCCCATTCAAGAGAAATATTAAAAATGGTTGTGCTTTTTTTTCTTCCCTCTTCTACTTTTCTTATGCCCTGATATAAATGAGAAGTTTGGCAAACTATTGTTTTTACTGGATCCATTATAAAAATCAATTTATTATTATTTTTAAAATACCACAAAAATTAGCAAGTTCAAAATGCTCTATTCTTAAAAATCTCTAAAGACTCTAAAATAGACAAAAATTGCCTTGCTTTACTAATCTATTACAGTTTTCATTTTAAGACTATTTTTAAACTGGAGGATATTTCCTGCAATAGCGTCTAAACTATTAAATTGGTGATCAAAGTCAAGTGAATATCACAAATAATTTCCATAACCTGGAGAAAGTATGTATCAAAGATGAGCTTCTTACAACAGAAGAGTAGATGTTGTTATGCTGAGTAGAAAGGCCATTCTGAATCCTTTCAGGTTAAATCTATCTGTGAGAAAATGTAGGTCATCACTACTGTGTTTCATTCACAGCAGTGAACATCTGAGTATAAAGACTTTGACCTATAGTGCCTTTTGCAGTTTAGTGCTACGAAGAAAACAATGTCTAGAAAATGTTCTTATATTTTTAAAGGTAAATTTAAAAATGTTGTCTACAGGGTTCTATATTGTACAGCTGGAGGCAAAATCTGAGTCCATTTCCCAGAAAGCTTGGAGCCTTGATTACTAGATGAGATCCCATGGTGGCATGCACAGAGAACAGCTTTCCAATCTTTAGAGTAGGAGTGTGGGTTTGCTTATGTTAGACTGTAAATTAATGCTATTTTTTTATCTGAAAAACTGGAATAAAAATATTTTGGTGATATAGGTTTTTTTTTTAATACATAATGAATTTTAAAAGCTAATATTTAAGAGAAATAACCTTTAAAAAATAGGACAATTTTGAGTGAAAGTATAATTCAAATAAGCCTTTTTAATTTCAACACATCGATGAATATAGACCGTGAGACTATTATGAGTGCCTAGAAGGCAGGGACTGCTCTTAATTCATTTTTATCCTCCCCTCCTACCACACCTAGTCAGTGCTGGGTGGTCTTTGAGACACCCATGCAAATGATCACAGACAAGCCTCTGCTTGAACATATTTCAGTATAGTAACTTCCCACCACACCAATCAGCCCATTCTGATTTTGATGACTTAGGCAGAAACTTGTACTTCTCTCGAGTGAATGTGAGCTCTCCTCTGACTTTCCCCGTGCCAAGTCTGTCCTCTGAGGCTTCATTGAATAAGTCTGACCCTTTTTCCCTATCAAAAGCCCTTTAGACCTCCCAAGGCAAAGATAATGGCACAAAATTTGAATTATAGTGTGGCAAGCACCATAGCATAAAGTCAGATTCTGGCTTCTCCCTTTTAGGACCTGGATTTTGAAAAGGTTTGTTTTATGGGTTACCCCTTCACTCACTTGAATCATATTAATCTTGTAATCGGTAAGATCTCTACATCTTTTATCAAATGCTCTTGAACATCTCCACCACATCCTTGAGTAGATTTTGAAATTTGCATTTATCCCTCTTAAATATCTTGTTGCATTTGGTTTATCATTTTGGCTTGTGAGTATCTTCCTGGATTCTTATTATGTTCTCTAATGTCACTGCTGGTCCTCCAAAGGTCTTTTATGTCACCTCCAGCCTCATTTCTCATTGCTCCCACTGGTATACACTCTTCTCCGTACTTCTAATTCTCCAGAATTGTAATTCTTGGAACAGACCATGCTTTATTTCATTTTGAGTCATTGCACATACTGTTTTGTAATAATTTTCCTCTTTTTCCATCAGCTAACTTTTATTCTTCCAGGCTCAACTAAGATGTCACTTTTTCTAGGACTTCTTTTTTATTTTTATTTTTATTTATTTATTTATTTATTTTTTATTTTTGGGACAGAGAGAGACAGAGCATGAACGGGGGAGGCGCAGAGAGAGAGGGAGACACAGAATCGGAAACAGGCTCCAGGCTCCGAGCCATCAGCCCAGAGCCTGACACGGGGCTCGAACTCACGGACCGCGAGATCGTGACCTGGCTGAAGTCGGACGCTTAACCGACTGCGCCACCCAGGCGCCCCAAGGACTTCTATTACAGGGTGGGAAGGCTCTCCTCTGAGTTCCATAGTAGTCTGTTAAATCCTAGCACTTATCAGACTACATTATGATAGTCTATATTCTTGACTTCTTTTCCTCACTCACCTATAAGATTCCTGAATGCAGGAACGTTTTCTTCCCCAACATTTCATCTCCAGTACCTAACACAATGCGTGGCATATAGTAGGTTTTTACTATATATTTCTTTTTTCTTTTTAACATTTATTTATTTTTGAGAGAAATAGAGACAGAACGTGAGCTGGAGAGGGGCAGAGAGAGGCGGAGACACAGAATCTGAAGTAGGCTCCAAGTTCCACAGAGCCTGATGTGGGGCTCGAACTCATGAACCATGAGATCATGACCTGAGCTGAAGTTGGATGCTTAATTGGCTGAATTACCCAGGTGTCTCTATATTTCCTGAAAAAATAAATAAGTCAAGTGGCCTCACCAAAGTAATAATAAGGATATGTATAGAACCAAGGAAGTTACCCTCTGATGTGCTTCATTAAGCCCTGCTCCCTCAATCCATAATCTATTTTTTAGGCTATGGTCATTCAACTAGTATTTGACCCATCACAGTGAGTGACTTCCAGCATATATCTCTTATCTCTTGATGTCTACAAGGACATTATAAAATATCATGAAACCCTGTCAAATGCCATCCTAAAAGGCAGAAATGTTATGCATGTGGCCTTCACCTGAACTACCAGTCCCAGAAATGGAACATGTGTGTTGATCTTTAACTATAATGGGATTTAATTATTATATCCACATTTTTTCTTATCTTTCCCTGCATTGTTTATAGAATGCTTTAGTCTCATCTCAGTTTTCGGTAGATTTTTTTTTTCAATATATGAAATTTATTGTCAAATTGGTTTCCATACAATACCCAGTGCTCATCCCAAAATGTGCCCTCTTCAATACCCATCACCCACCCTCCCCTCCCTCCCACCCTCCATCAACCCTCAGTTTGTTCTCAGTTTTTAAGAGTCTCTTATGCTTTGGCTCTCTCCCACTCTAACCTCTTTTTTTTTTTTTTCCTTCCCCTCCCCCACGGGTTTCTGGTAAGTTTCTCAGGATCCACATAAGAGTGAAACCATATGGTATCTGTCTTTCTCTGTATGGCTTATTTCACTTAGCATCACACTCTCCAGTTCCATCCACGTTGCTACAAAAGGCCATATTTCATTCTTTCTCATTGCCACGTAGTATTCCATTGTGAATATAAACCACAATTTCTTTATCCATTCATCAGTTGATGGACATTTAGGCTCTTTCCATAATTTGGCTATTGTTGAGAGTGCTGCTATAAACATTGGGGTACAAGTGCCCCTATGCATCAGTACTCCTGTATCCCTTGGGTAAATTCCTAGCAGTGCTATTGCTGGGTCATAGGGTAGGTCTATTTTTAATTTTCCAAGGAACCTCCACACTGTTTTCCAGAGTGGCTGCACCAATTTGCATTCCCACCAACAGTGCAAGAGGGTTCCCGTTTCTCCACATCCTCTCCAGCATCTATAGTCTCCTGATTTGTTCATTTTGGCCACTCTGACTGGCGTGAGGTGATATCTGAGTGTGGTTTTGATTTGTATTTCCCTGATAAGGAGTGACATTGAGCATCTTTTCATGTGCCTGTTGGCCATCCGGATGTCTTCTTTAGAGAAGTGTCTATTCATGTTTTCTGCCCATTTCTTCACTGGGTTATTTGTTTTTTGGGTGTGGAGTTTGGTGAGCTCTTTATAGATTTTGGACACTAGCCCTTTGTCCGATGTGTCATTTGCAAATATATTTTCCCATTCCGTTGGTTGCCTTTTAGTTTTGTTGGTTGTTTCCTTTGCTGTGCAGCAGCTTTTTATCTTCATAAGGTCCCAGTAATTCATTTTTGCTTTTAATTCCCTTGCCTTTGGGGATGTGTCGAGTAAGAAATTGCTACGGCTGAGGTCAGAGGTCTTTTCCTGCTTTCTCCTCTAGGGTTTTGATGGTTTCCTGTCTCACATTCAGGTCCTTTATCCATTTTGAGTTTATTTTTGTGAATGGTCTGAGAAAGTGGTCTAGTTTCATCCTTCTCCATGTTGCTGTCCAGTTCTCGCAGCACTATTTGTTAAAGAGACTGTCTTTTTTCCATTGGATGTTCTTTCCTGCTTTGTCAAAGATGAGTTGGCCATACGTTTGTGGGTCTAGTTCTGGGGTTTCTATTCTATTCCATTGGTCTATGTGTCTGTTTTTGTGCCAACACCATGCTGTCTTGATGATTACAGCTTTGTAGTAGAGGCTAAAGTCTGGGATTGTGATGCCTCCTGCTTTGGTCTTCTTCTTCAAAATTACTTTGGCTATTCGGGGCCTTTTGTGGTTCCATATGAATTTTAGGATTGCTTGTTCTAGCTTTGAGAAGAATGCTGGTGCAATTTTGATTGGGATTGCATCGAATGTGTGGATAGCTTTGGGTAGTATTGACATTTTGACAATATTTATTCTTCCAATCCATGAGCAGGGAATGTCTTTCCATTTCTTTATATCTTCTTCAATTACCTTCGTAAGCTTTCTATAGTTTTCAGCATACAGATCTTTTACATCTTTGGTTAGATTTATTCCTAGGTATTTTATGCTTCTTGGTGCAATTGTGAATGGGATCAGTTTCTTTATTTGTCTTTCTGTTGCTTCATTGTTAGTGGATAAGAATGCAACTGATTTCTGTACATTGATTTTGTATCCTGCATCTTTGCTGAATTCCTGTATCAGTTCTATCAGACTTTTGGTGGAGTCTATCGGATTTTCCATGTATAGTATCATGTCATCTGCAAAAAGTGAAAGCTTGACTTCATCTTTGCCAATTTTGATGTCTTTGATTTCCTTTTGTTGTCTGATTGCTGATGCTAGAACTTCCAACACTGTGTTAAACAACAGCGGTGAGAGTGGGCATCCCTGTCGTGTTCCTGATCTCAGGGAAAAAGCTCTCAGTTTTTCCCCATTGAGGATGATGTTAGCTGTGGGCTTTTCATAAATGGCTTTTATGATCTTTAAGTATGTTCCTTCTATCCCGAATTTCTCAAGGGTTTTTATTAAGAAAGGGTGCTGAATTTTGTCAAAGGCCTTTTCTGCATCGATTGACAGGATCACATGGTTTTTATCTTTTCTTTTAATAATGTGATGTATCACATGGATTGATTTGCGAATGTTGAACCAGCCCTGCATCCCAGGAATGAATCCCACTTGATCATGGTGAATAATTCTTTTTATATGCTGTTGAATTCGATTTGTTAGTATCTTATTGAGAATTTTTGCATCCATATTCATCAGGGATATTGGCCTGTAGTTCTCTTTTTTTAATGGGTCTCTGTCTGGTTTGGGAATCAAAGTAATACTGGCTTCATAGAATGAGTCTGGAAGTTTTCCTTCCCTTTCTATTTCTTGGAATAGCTTGAGAAGGATAGGTATTATCTCTGCTTTAAACGTCTGGTAGAACTCCCCTGGGAAGCCATCTGGTCCTGGACTCTTATTTGTTGGGAGATTTTTGATAACCGATTCAATTTCTTCACTGGTTATGGGTCTGTTCAAGCTTTCTATTTCCTCCTGATTGAGTTTTGGAAGAGTGTGGGTGTTTAGAAATTTGTCCATTTCTTCCAGGTTGTCCAATTTGTTGGCATATAATTTTTCATAGTATTCCCTGATAATTGTTTGTATCTCTGAGGGATTGGTTGTAATAATTCCATTTTCATTCATGATTTTATCAATTTGGGTCATTTCCCTTTTCTTTTTGAGAAGCCTGGCTAGAGGTTTGTCAATTTTGTTTATTTTTTCAAAAAACCAACTCTTGGTTTCGTTGATCTGCTCTACAGTTTTTTTAGATTCTATATTGTTTATTTCTGCTCTGATCTTTATTATTTCTCTTCTTCTGCTGGGTTTAGGCTGCCTTTGCTGTTCTGCTTCTATTTCCTTTAGGTGTGCTGTTAGATTTTGTATTTGGGATTTTTCTTGTTTCTTGAGATAGGCCTGGATTGCAATGTATTTTCCTCTCAGGACTGCCTTCGCTGCATCCCAAAGTGTTTGGATTGTTGTATTTTCATTTTTGTTTGTTTCCATATATTTTTTAATTTCTTCTCTAATTGCTTGGTTGACCCATTCATTCTTTAGTAGGGTGTTCTTTAACCTCCACGCTTTTGGAGGTTTTCCAGACTTTTTCCTGTGGTTGATTTCAAGCTTCATAGCATTGTGGTCTGAAAGTATGCATGGTATAATTTCAATTCTTGTATACTTATGAAGGGCTGTTTTGTGACCCAGTATATGATCTATCTTGGAGAATGTTCCATGTGCACTCGAGAAGAAAGTATATTCTGTTGCTTTGGGATGCAGGGTTCTAAATATATCTGTCAAGTCCATCTGATCCAATGTATCATTCAGGGCCCTTGTTTCTTTATTGACTGACTGTGTGTCTAGATGATCTATCCATTTCTGTAAGTGGAGTGTTAAAGTCCCTGCAATTACCACATTCTTATCAAAAAGGTTGCTTATGTTTATGAGTTATTGTTTTATATATTTGGAGGCTCCGGTATTCGGCGCATAGACATTTATAATTGTTAGCTCTTCCTGATGGATAGACCCTGTAATTATTATATAATGCCCTTCTTCATCTCTTGTTACAGCCTTTAATTTAAAGTCTAGTTTGTCTGATATAAGTATGGCTACTCCAGCTTTCTTTTGGCTTCCAGTAGCATGATAAATAGTTCTCCATCCCCTCACTCTCAATCTAAAGGTGTCCTCAGGTCTAAAATGAGTCTCTTGTAGACAGCAAATAGATGGGTCTTGTTTTTTTATCCATTCTGATACCCTATGTCTTTTGGTTGGCACATTTAATCCATTTACATTCAGTGGTATTATAGAAAGATACGGGTTTAGAGTCATTGTAATGTCTGTATGTTTTATGCTTGTAGCAATGTCTCTGGTACTTTGTCTCACAGGATCCCCCTTAGGATCTCTTGTAGGGCTGGTTTAGTGGTGACGAATTCCTTCAGTTTTTGTTTGTTTGGGAAGACCTTTATCTCTCCTTCTGTTCTAAATGACAGACTTGCTGGATAAAGGATTCTTGGCTGCATATTTTTTCTGTTCAATACATTGAAGATCTCGTGCCAATCCTTTCTGGCCTGCCAAGTTTCAAAAGAGAGATCAGTCACGAGTCTTATAGGTCTCCCTTTATATGTGAGGGCACGTTTATCCCTTGCTGCTTTCAGAATTTTCTCTTTATCCTTGTATTTGGCCAGTTTCACTATGGTATGTCGTGCAGAAGATCGATTCAAGTTACGTCTGAAGGGAGTTCTCTGTGCCTCTTGGATTTCAATGTCTTTTTCCTTCCCCAGGTCAGGGAAGTTCTCAGCTATAATTTCTTCAAGTACCCCTTCAGCACCTTTCCCTCTCTCTTCCTCCTCTGGGATACCAATTATGCGTATATTATTTCTTTTTAGTGTATCACTTAGTTCTCTAATTTTCCCCTCATACTCCTGGATTTTTTTATCTCTCTTTTTCTCAGCTTCCTCTTTTTCCATAATTTTATCTTCTAGTTCACCTATTCTCTCCTCTTCCTCTTCAATCCGAGCTGTGGACGTTTCCATTTTATTTTGCATCTCGTTTAAAGCGTTTTTCAGCTCCTCCTGACTATTCCTTAGTCCCTTGATCTCTGTAGCAATAGATTCTCTGCTGTCCTCTATACTGTTTTCAAGCCCAGCGATTAATTTTATGACTATTATTCTAAATTCACTTTCTGTTATATTATTTAAATCCTTTTTGATCAGTTCATTAGCTGTTGTTATTTCCTGGAGATTCTTCTGAGGGGAATTCTTCCATTTGGTCATTTTGGATAGTCCCTGGAGTGGTGAGGACCTGCAGGGCACTTCCCCTGTGCTGTGGTGTATAACTGGAGTTGGTGGGCGTGGCCGCAGTCAGACCTGACGTCTGCCCCCAGCCCACCCATGGGGCCACAGTCAGACTGGTGTGTGCCTTCTCTTCCCCTCTTCTAGGGGCGGGATTCACTGTGGGGTGGCGTGGCCCGTCTGGGCTACTTGCACACTGCCAGGCTTGTGGTGCTGAGGATCTGGCGTATTAGCTGGGGTGGGTAGGCAAGGTGCATGGGGGCAGGGGACAGGCTTAGCTCGCTTCTCCTTAGGTGATCCACTTCAGGAGGGGCCCTGTGGCAGCGGGAGGGAGTCAGACCCGCTGCCGGAGGGGTGGCTCCTCAGAAGCACGGTGTTGGGTGTTTGCGAGGAGCAAGCAAGTTCCCTGGCAGGAACTGGTTCCCTTTGGGATTTTGGCTGGGGGATGGGCGGGGGAGATGGCGCTGGCGAGTGCCTTCGTTCCCTGCCAAACTGAGCTCTGTAGTCCAGGGGCTCAGCAACTCTCCCTCCCTTTGTCCTCCAGCCTTCCCGCTTTTCGAGCAGAACTGTTAACTTATGACCTCCCAGACGCTAAGTCGTGCTTGCTGTCGGAACACAGTCCGTCCGGCCCCTCCGCTTTTGCCAGCCAGACTCGGGGGCTCTGCTTGGCCGGCGGGCCGCCCCTCTGTCCCGGCTCCCTCCCGCCAGTCTGTGCAGCGCACACTGCCTCTCCACCCTTCCTACCCTCTTCCGTGGGCCTCTCATCTGCGCTTGGCTCCGGAGACTCCGTTCTGCTAGTCTTCTGGTGGTTTTCTGGGTTAGTTAGGCAGGTGTAGGTGGAATCTAAGTGATCAGCAGGACACGCGGTGAGCCCAGGGTCCTCCTATGCCGCCATCTTCTGCCCAAGCCTCGGTAGATTTTATACATATTTTCAAAACATCTTTAGTAAATATAGAATAATTCAATTTTTTAAACCAATATTAAATACACTAAATGTTTAAGGATCACTGATCCTTGTTTTTTTACTCCACATTACAAACCCATTTTTTCAAGTAGAATTTAAGTTTCATCTATAGTTTAAGGGAGTTTAGAGAAAGGGAATGAAACTTGATTAAGTTCATGTATGTCAAGCAGTTCCCCTGCATTATTGCTTATTTTTCTCAACAACACTGCAAAGTAGATATTATTAATCCTCCTTTATAAGAGGAAGGAAAGTCAGGAAGCAAAGACTGTCTAGAATTGGGATTGGAATTCAGTTAGGCTTGGTTTAAAGCAGAGAACTCCTGTGAGAATCTGATAAAAGCAACAGCCCCTTTCTAGCAAATACACACAAGCCACCAATTGGTTGAGGTTCTTGTTATAAGCTATAGAAGTGAATCTGATTTTGAAATAGGAAGGCTTCATGGTTTTTAAGATATTGACAACTCATAGAATCATTGGGATGGCTGAAGAATCGGAAATGAGGTTAGACAGCCAGGAAGGAAATCTATCCTACCGAAGTGTGTGAGGAGGAATCCACTGTTACCACTCCTACTAACTGCTAGAAGCTACAGTTTGCACTGCTATTTCTGGAAATCAGTACTGTTGGAACCACTGCTGCCACCACATTTTTTTTTTTTCCTTTTTGGACTGGGTAAGGTGTGTTTATTTCCTTCCACATATGGAAAAGGAGAAAAAGCCTGCTCCCTTCCAGCACTCAATGTCCACTGGGTTTAAAGGGGGTGGAGCCAGGGCCACCACCGAAGAGAAGGTGTAGCAGTAGAAGGCAAGGGCATTGGTGGTATAGTCTGTGTGGAGAAGGTGCTCCAGGTGCCCAAGGTCCCTTGCCCCTAGATTGGCCCTGCCCAGGGTGGATCATTGCCGCCCCTTCATCAAGGTGAAAGTACAGAAGAAGCTCTGAGCCCGGATCTCTGTGTGCTGGTCACTGCCAGAAGGAAACCATCCTTTGACAGCTCCCAGTTCTTCCACCCAGAGCTCACACATGGGTCAGGGAGGCCAATCTCCTCTGAAAACAACATAAGGTCAGTCCCAAGCAACATGCCACGATGCTTTTGCCCACCATCTCCCAAGCTTCTAGAAGAACAACTGGAAAGGACAACTCCCTACTGAGAACTTTCTGCAATTTTACAGCAAACCCCAACAACCTACATTTATCAATACAGGTGGGTGAGGATTCCTAGTCTGTCTGGCACTGGGAAATAGTTGATCATGGCCGGTTTGATGTAGTCAATATCATGAGAAGTTGCTTGGAGGTTGTCAGTGGAGTCAATGCCTCATTGGCCTGTATCCTGTGCAGGTTCACATAGCTCCATGATCAGAAGGGCTCACACCTTGGTTTAATGCTCTGTTGTCATTATCTTGGAATTCTTAATAATTTTTGAGCAAAGAACTTCATAAGTTCATTTTGCATCAGGCTCTGCAAACTATATATCCAGTCCTGACTGGACCACTTGGACCCTACATGGACACCACCAACATGAACTCGGAGCTACCACTGCTGCCATCATACTGCCACCACAAACACATTTTGCTTCAGCTGGGATTGCCAGTGTGTCAGCACCATAGCTGTGGTCCTACAGCAGCCCTCTCCTACTCTGGCATGGAAAGAGAAAACCCATGCAGCACAAATTTGTGTGCATTTGAGGTGGCTCCTGGATTTCCAAAGGCCCCTCTATGGTCCCAGGTGAAACTCTGCTCTAAAGCCCATTTTGCACCATCACACTACCTCCAGTACTGGAGGAGAAAGATTTTCCTCATGAGTGGACAATGAATACTGTAAATTCTTCATCTTGATGTGAGTGACTGTAAACTTAGAAAATAATGTAATGCTCATTGTATTAGAGCATATTCTGTCTGTAGCATGGTAAAATAATGAAAGATATTTTGTGAGTGAGTGGTTGGGACTAGAGGGTGGGGGTCATCCACGTAGATGAAGAAGTTGAATTAGTTGAACAGATATGTTTTGAGCACCTACACATGCTGGGTGTTCTGCTTGGCATAGGGATAAAATTCTGAGCATTAGCATGTGTTACTACTTTTAGAGTTTATACCTAGTCATTGGAATGCCAACGAGAGCATTTAGACCAAGTAGAAGAGATACTCTGATACTTACTAGTAATTAAAAGTATGTACATATTCATGTACATGCAACTTTTTAATTTTATAGGAATTGAATTGTACTTCTGTCATTGACAATTGAAGCCTGTAACTGAAATTCAAAAATAGCAACGTCACATCTAAAAATTTTGTAGGATATTTAAAAATGTGGCATTTGAATTTATACACGAACTGCAAAATGAAGCAAGTCCTGTCATAACTTGACAGGCATAATCACTCATCCTGTAATGCAAATAGTAACCTAATAGGGAGATGCTAATAGTGCCTTGGTGCAGGTGTTGCTAATTAGCTATTGGATTAGGCTGAATCGTATTCTCTTCTTTTACCTATGTATGATGTTTGTGTAAAATGCAAATGTGAGCTGGAAGCTGAAATGTTTAAGTGTCAACCATAGCTCGCGGATTGACCTTGGAACAATGAGAATTTTGAATTGGGCAATGATCACAGTTTAATTGTAGCTTAGAAATCAGTCAGATTCCTGTTTGTCTCCTGATGGTCAGGGTTTGCCCTCAAACAGGAAGTCAATTTGGGCTCTGGCCAAATGACTCGGTGAGAGAACAGAAGCCATTTCTTATTTGCTCTTCTTGTCCATTTCTAGCAGTTGGACTGTTCTGGGAGAAATGGTAGCAATTACTAGTATAATTAGGGATCATTCATTTGTTTATTCAGCAAATATTTATTGAATGCCTACCATGTACCTGCACTCAGCATGT
>NC_064809.1:67616796-67624296 GCF_023721935.1 Panthera uncia | reverse complement strand
TCCTAATACTATTTGTTGAAGAGACTATCTTTTTTCCACTGAATATTCTTTCCTGCTTTGTCAAAGATTAGTTGGCCATATAACTGTGGGTCCATTTCTGGATTTTCTATTCTGTTCCATTGATCCATGTGTCTGGTTTTTTGTTTGTTTTTTTTTGTTTGTTTTTTTTTGTGCCCATGTCATATACTACTGTCTTGATGACTACAGCTTGAAATATAGCTTGAAATCTGGAATCGTGATGCCTCCAGTTTTATTTTTCTTTTTCAAGATTGCTTTAGCTATTCAGGGTCTTCTGTGATTCCATGCAAATTTTAGGATTATTTGATCTACCTCTGTGAAAAATGCTAGTGGGTATTTTGATAGGGATTGCATTAAATGCATAGATTGTTTTGGGTAGTATGGACATTTTAACAATGTTTTTTCTTCCAATCCATGAACATGGAATGCTTTTCCATTTTTTTTGTCTCCTCTTCAATTTCTTTCATAAGTGTTCTATAGTTTTCATAGTACAGAGTTTTACCTCTTTTGTTATCTCTAGGTATTTTATTGGTTTTGGTACAGTTGCAAATGGGATTGATTCCTTGATTTCTTTTTCTACTGCTTCATTATTGGTGTATAGAAATTCAACAGATTTCTGCATGTTCATATTATATCCTGTGACTGCTAAATTCATGTATTAGTTCTAGCACTTTTTTAGTGGAATCTTTCAGGTTTCTACATAGAGTATCATGGCATCTGCAAATAGTGAAAATTTGGCTTCTTCCTTGACAATTTAGATGCCTTTTATTTCTTTTTGTTGTCTAATTGCTGAGGCTAAGACTTCCAGTAGTATGTTAAATAGTAATGGTGAGAGTGGAGGTCCTTGTCCATGAAAGTTTCTTCTCCATGAATAATGTTTTCACTGTATGTATTTGTGACATTTTGTTTATCCATTCATCTATTGATGAATACTTAGGTTGCTTCCAGCTTTTGGCTATTGTGAATAATATTACAATTGTTATGCAGTTAGTTAGGCATGAGCAAGGAGAAATAAAGCAGATGCTAGCCCCACCCTCAGAGCCACCCAGAGGGTTAATAGTCACACCTTCAGAGCCACCTTGAAGGATTAACAGAATTGGAGACACCTAGCCACAGAGCTGGCTCAAACGCCACAAGGAGACATCTAAGAGTTGAGCATGCACACAAAGGGTGCAACTTGTCCTTAACTACTTTAAGGTCACAACAAAAGCTCATTAGATACCCAGAAATAGACAATACATAAATAAATACAATTGTAACAGAATACATCATGGGTAGGTGCATGTGCAGAGGCCAAAATGTTCTATAACCACCAGCTGTCAATCAAAAATGTCAATCAAAGCCAAATTTACAAATGCAGAAAGCAGGCTGAAAAGGAAGAAACTTGAGTTTTTCCATGCCATTGCCACTCTTGTTCTGGCAAGTGGTCCATTTTCACTCTTGAAGGTGTACTATACTTACCTACTCAGTAAACTCTTTCTCCCCATTTTGGTCTTGAGTCTCCAATTCTTTGGTTCATCTGGGGCAAGAACCAAGCTACTGGTAACACTATAAGCATGGGTGTACAAATATCTGTTCAAGTCCCTGCTTTCAATTTTTTTGGGATATGTACTCAGAAGTGGAATTGCTGGGTCATGTGGTAATTTTATGTTTAATTTCTTATTCTTAAAGTTTATTTATTTATTTTGAGAGAGAGAAAGAGTGCATGCGAGTGGGGGAAGGGGCAGAAAGAGAGGAGAGAGAGAATCCCAAGCTGACAGCGCAGAGCCGGATGTGGGGCTTGATCTGATCTCACCAACCATGAGATCATGATGAGCTGAAATCAAGAATTGGGCACTTAACTGACTGAGCTACCTAGGCACCCCCTATGTTTAATTTCTAAAAAAACCCTCCATACTGTTTTCCATAGCAGCGACAGCAGTGCACAAGGATTCCAATTTTCCTACAACCTCATAAACACTTTTTCTTTTCTTTTTTTTCTTTCTTTCTTTCTTTCTTTCTTTTTTTTTTTTTTGATAGCCATCCTAACGGGTGTAATGTGGTATCTTATTTTGGTTTTGATTTGTGTTTCTCTAATGATTTCCCTAGATTATAAGTCTAGAAGATTTAAAAGTTATAAATGATGATAGGAAATCTTCCTTGAGTATTGTATTAAGTTAAGAGATACTTTTTGTTATTGTCTAAGTTATTTTTTTGAAGATAAACCAGACTAAGTACTTACAGTTTAAAAAGTTACCTTTCCTTTTTCACCTTCTTCAGATGCAGAGTAAATGGTTAATATTTGAATAATTTTCATTTGCAGTTTTGAACAACTAGCTTCACACATTTTTCTTAGCATTTGAGTGGTACCCTCGTGTAGTGGTTAAAAGTATAATTTCTAGAGCCAGGTTACTTGAGTTCAGAGACTGGGTCTGCCACTTACTAGCTGTGTGACTTTGACCAAGTTACTTAAACCTTTTTGTACTTCAGTTTCTGCTTCTGTAAAATGGGGATGATATTGGTACTTAACTCAGAGGGGTGTTATGAATATTAAACAAACAAGCAAACAAATAAATGTAAAGCATTTAGAACAATATCTGGGACACAGTAGGGACTAAGTGTATTAGTCATTATTATAGTTAAATTAAAATACCATGAATCATTTGGTAATAGTACAGCATGTGTTTGTATGTATCTGGAGAATACATTGACAGTTACTTAGATCTCAAGCAAGGGATTCATTATGGCTTCTGGAGAAGAGTCTATGGCTTTGAATAGAAGAGTTTATCTGGTCTGTGTTAGTCAATAAAAAGTAGTTGAAAGTCACCTTTAGTACTCTCTTAAAAGTAACTAATCTTTTGACACCATGGGGCCTTGAATCAATGGTTGCAGATCAATATTTTCTATATACAGTTATTGTTTCCTTTCACCTTACACACTATGGGCTGAAAATCAACACACTGTAGACTGGGAAAATCAATGGGGTACATTTGTGGTTTAAAGAACACTGGATAGGAGACATATGTCCTTTTGGAAAACACATACAAAGGAAATTATGTAAGCACTTTTTCAGAGGAATCCTAAAGTAATTACTGGGTGAATTTGTGATCCAACAGGTTTCTCCTCAATTATTGGGAGAGCACACCAATTCATTTACCTTGCAGTAAACAGGCTATCCCGATTGTCCAAATAAAGACACCAAGATTGTCCTTGTTAAAGTAATTGGCTCTAGTGGGCCCAAACTCAGAATTTACAAACTGCTTCTCATTTCTGGCCCATTTGGCCTTGATTTGCAGAGAGTATTACTACTTAACTGCTTTGAAAGAAATCTTATTTTCAGCAGTCTGAAGGAAATGTGTCTGAATGGTTTTGAGCTTTCTGTGTTAGTGGAAGATGAGTTACTATCAAAGCTAATTCATATTGTGAATTATATCTTTTTAACAACATGCACTCCCTCTCAGGGAATTAAGAAAGCACTTCCTTGGTTTTAGAGTCAGGACCTGGGAAGTGTTGGTTGGCCTTTGTACTGGGAGTTAGCTCTGCAATAGCTTTCAAGAAATAAACACATTTGTGTGGTTTGGATGGGGAGTAGAATTTAATGCTGTGCTTTCTGAATCCCCAAATGCTGTTTACTGGATGAAGTCTGTGGCAAGATAGACACACTGTGAGGTTTTCTCAAATGCATGACCACTTCTTTCAAATAGGAGAAAGTCAAAGAAGAATTTGTATTTGCATTTTTTTGAATGTACCAGAATATTCAAGATGGGTTGCTTATATTGTTATTGCAAATTAGATTCACACAGTTAGATAGAAACTCATCTCCATTGTGCAGTTATCTCAAGCTTTGTCACATTCTAGCTAAGACACTGGGCAATTCATTCATTCAATCATTCATTCATTGTGCAAATATACTGTGTATTTAGAGGCAACTAGGTGCTGGAGATACAGTAGTGAATGAAACAAAATCTGATCCCTTATGGATCTTATAATTTAGTTGGGGAGAGGGATTGTTCTAATCTACTCAGGCTGCCATTACAAAATGGGTGGCTTAAAAACAAATTCTGGAGGCTGGGAAGTTCAAGATCAGTGTATGAGCAGATTTGGTTCCTAGTGAGGGCCCTATTTCTGGCTTGCTGATGGCCACCTTCCAGTTGGGTCCTCACATGGTGGGGAGAGAAAGAGAAGAAGCAAGCTCTCTGGTGTCTCTTCTTATAAGAGCATTAATCCCATCATGAGGCCCCACTATCATAATCTCATCTAACCCTGATTACCCCCCAAAGATCCTGTATCCTATATCATCATATAAGATTTAGAGCCTCAATGTATAAAGTTTGGAGAGACATAATTAAGTCCATAGCAGGGATACAGAATACTAGATAAATACATGCTAGGTCAGATAATGATATACACTAAGGAGAGTGATGAGGGTGTTGCTGTTTCATATAAGGTGGTCAGGATAGGTCTTCATGATAATATGACTTTGTAAACTCTTGACTTCATTCTGAGCAAAATGGAATCATTGTAGAATTCTGAGCAGAGGAGAGATGTTATCTAATGTATGTTTTAGGTGGTTCTCTCTGTCGCTGTTGTATTGGGAATAGGCTTGCAGTAGGGTGGGTTAGGAGACCACTGCAGAAATCCAGATGAGAGCATGCACAGAGTTACACAGGTAGAGATGATGACATGTAGACAGGTTCTTGATCCATTTTGAGCATAGAGCTGGTGGGATTTGTTGATGCACTGGATTTGACATGAGAGGAAGAGAAAACTCAAGGGTGACTTTGTTGATAGAGAAAACTCAAGGGTGACTTCAGTTGCTGAACTGAAGAAAACAGTTGTTACGGAGATAGGGGAAGCTGAGAGAAAATTTTTCTTTTCTTGGGGAAAAGGGAAATCCAAGGAAAGAAAGTATTTGGAAAAGAAGGAAATAGCCAACTGTGTCAAATGCTAAAGGTTTTAGTGGAGAAGAAATAGTGCAGTTATGTGTACTTCTGTCCATTGCCAGTCTGAAACCATGTAAAGCTGGAACACATTTCTCAGAATCTCCTTCCCTGTATAGTGAGGGCTGGGCAAAAGAGAGACTTGCAGTGAGATTTGGAAGGCAGAAGCAAAAGCCATTATTCACGGGAAGTCATGGTGGCACAAATGGTGGCTTTGCAGGTTTCTTTAGAGTGCCTCCTGGCAGTTTTGATGAACAGGTGCAACAGTGTCTCAGGTTTCTCTGGGTACTCTAGCTGCTTTTCCTCCTCCACTGCTTTAGTTTAAGCCAAGGTTGTTAGTGACTGTTTTCCTTCTCTTCTAGCTGCAGACTTTAATTCCTATGTTAAACTCCTGATTTCTTAATATTTATAGTGACTGTGTTCTCTGACCAAATCCAGACTGGTATATTCTACTTGTATCTTTATGGAGTCCCTTCGAAAATCTTAGATACTTCTTGGGAGTAATTAAAAAGGCAGTGAATTCCCTGAAGGGTTTTTGTAAATTCCTCTTTTATGTTGCTCGCCAAATTCTGAAATGGGTCAAGGAAGAGCATTGATTAATTAAGCCCGAAGGCTACATCTATAACAAATTCTGGTAGAAGTAGAGTTCTCTCTACCCTGGAAAATTCACTCATTTCCCTGGCCTCTAGTACACTGGACATATAAATGTCAGAACACACTATGCTCCAAATTTGATTGTGAGTGTCCCCTCACTGTCAAGTAAACCCCTTGATTTCATAGAAGAGTTTACATTTCTTTTCTCATTAACATTGTATTTTTTCCACATCAAAAAGTTAAAGCATACCCGACTTAGGAAATCTTCCTTCTATTGTTCTAACAAAGTACAAAATGTGAATTTTCCTCTTGTCTCCATAACAAAATTAAAGTCCCACAGTATCTCCTTTCATTTCGTATTATTTTGTTCAGTCACAGCCAGAGAATTTTACTCATAGACCTGGAAGGAGGGTTGTTACTTTTAGTTACTATAGGGTGCTCAGTCTTACCCTACATCTCTACTCCAGAACTTCTAAAAAGGAATCTTTCTTTAGGCTACGGTTTTCTAAAGACTCAAAGATCGTGAACACATAAAAACTTTGCATCATCCCCAAATCAACAGAATTTAAAAAAACACAAACAAATTCTCAGACTAAACAAACCCAAGGTAGCAGCTTATAATTTGAACATCTAGTTTCTTATTGGACCCCAAACAAAAGAAATGATCCAAGAATCTAATCATATTATATTCTAGACGTACATTAATCTTATCAACCACAGACCATGATAGAAACAATATTTTATGGGGAAGGAGGTACACAGAGAAAATAGTAAAGAAACAATGAGGAAAGTATTTTGACCTCAGCATGGCCATGGGGCCAGTTAAACGGTGCCCACTGGCCAAGATACAGAGCCTTTGAACTTAAAATTCAACTGGAAAAAGAGATCCACACAGATGGTCACGATGCTGTACGTGGTATTCTGTATCTTGCTTTTTTTAAGCTACAACTTGGAGATTATTCATATTTGGTACATACAGAGATACATTATTCATTTGACAGCTGTGTAATATTCCATTACTTATATGTGCCATAATTTGCTTAACCAATCCCTTACAGAGTGACCCTTAGATTATTTTAAAATCTTTTTCTGTGAAATACAGTGCATGACCTATGTATCATCTAGGTTCATTTTGGAAAAAAAAAAACCAACCAGAATTTATTGTGTATTTCAAACAAAGGGAATTCAATATAGGAAACTGGTTAGAAATATCTTAGAAGGGTTGGAATAGCAAAAAGAAGACTTAGGGGGACGTGGAAAAGAAGGAAGATAGCACGATGATCTGAGATCAGCAGTTGTGACCCCTGGAGTAGAAATCTGCCTGGGCTGCTGCACTATTGGAGATACTGTTGCCGCTAATTGGTTCTGGACCTGCTAAAGCTGCGCACCTAGACCAGCAGTGAAATAGCTGAAAAGATGCTGTCGAGGGTACTGAGTTCAGAATTCTGTTGCCACTACAATATCTGCCAGCCATCAGCAGCAACCACCACCCTGCCAGAGCCAGAAGCAGAATGTTTGTCTTTTGTTTCCAACCTTTTAAGTACCTCCCAGGATCTCTTACTGGTGGAACCAGGTGGGAAGCTAGCTAACAAGGGAGACTGGAAAATGTAGTTT
This sequence comes from Panthera uncia, assembly GCF_023721935.1. Lineage (NCBI taxonomy): Eukaryota > Metazoa > Chordata > Mammalia > Carnivora > Felidae > Panthera > Panthera uncia. The sequence continues at coordinate 67,617,151 of NC_064809.1, read as the reverse complement.
GCGTGTTCCCAGTCTCAGGAGTACAGAGACAGAGCAGAGAAGGGCGGGTGTGTTAAAGAAGATAACTAGCAGAGTGCGTGCCTTGAGAATATTCAGTACCTGTAAAGGTTCCTCTGTCATTTTTTTTTTTTTTTTTTTTTGCCTTTTATGAAGGTATTTATAGGACAAGTTTGTCAAGTGGAATTGCCCAGCCAATGGATACCCATCTTTGAAAATTTGAAACATATAACCAAATTGCTGTCTCTGGAGTAATATTTGAGAGTGCCTATTTCTCCATACTCTTGCCAAACCTGTGTATCTGTTCATTTGGTAGAATTAGTCCATCTCTAAGTCCATATCAGGCTCCAAAGCCTTT